>NW_026453657.1:300000-388033 GCF_943734755.1 Anopheles moucheti
CTACCAGGATTGAGTTTACATGCAAAAACTGTCTATTTCAACTAAATTGGTGCATCCGTTATGAACTTTGTACTTTGCTATGGAATTCTACCAGGATTGAGTTTACATGCAAAAACTGTCTATTTCAACTAAATTGGTGCATCCGATACGAACTTTGTACTTTGCTATGGAATTCTACCAGGATTGAGTTTACATGCAAAAACTGTCTATTTCAACTAAATTGGTGCATCCGTTACGAACTTTGTACTTTGCTATGGAATTCTACCAGGATTGAGTTTACATGCAAAAACTGTCTATTTGAACGTAATTCGTGCATCCGTTATGAACTTTGTACTTTGCTATGGAATTCTACCAGGATTGAGTTTACATGCAAAAACTGTCTATTTCAACTAAATTGGTGCATCCGTTACGAACTTTGTACTTTGCTATGGAATTCTACCAGGATTGAGTTTACATGCAAAAACTGTCTATTTCAACTAAATTGGTGCATCCGTTATGAACTTTGTACTTTGCTATGGAATTCTACCAGGATTGAGTTTACATGCAAAAACTGTCTATTTGAACGTAATTCGTGCATCCGATACGAACTTTGTACTTTGCTATGGAATTCTACCAGGATTGAGTTTACATGCAAAAACTGTCTATTTCAACTAAATTGGTGCATCCGTTACGAACTTTGTACTTTGCTATGGAATTCTACCAGGATTGAGTTTACATGCAAAAACTGTCTATTTCAACTAAATTCGTGCATCCGATACGAACTTTGTACTTTGCTATGGAATTCTACCAGGATTGAGTTTACATGCAAAAACTGTCTATTTGAACGTATTCGTGCATCCGTTATGAACTTTGTACTTTGCTATGGAATTCTACAGGATTGAGTTTACATGCAAAAACTGTCTATTTCAACTAAATTGGTGCATCCGTTATGAACTTTGTACATTGCTATGGAATTCTACCAGGATTGAGTTTACATGCAAAAACTGTCTATTTCAACTAAATTGGTGCATCCGTTATGAACTTTGTACTTTGCTATGGAATTCTACCAGGATTGAGTTTACATGCAAAAACTGTCTATTTCAACTAAATTGGTGCATCCGATACGAACTTTGTACTTTGCTATGGAATTCTACCAGGATTGAGTTTACATGCAAAAACTGTCTATTTCAACTAAATTGGTGCATCCGTTACGAACTTTGTACTTTGCTATGGATTCTACCAGGATTGAGTTTACATGCAAAAACTGTCTATTTGAACGTAATTCGTGCATCCGTTATGAACTTTGTACTTTGCTATGGAATTCTACCAGGATTGAGTTTACATGCAAAAACTGTCTATTTCAACTAAATTGGTGCATCCGTTACGAACTTTGTACTTTGCTATGGAATTCTACCAGGATTGAGTTTACATGCAAAAACTGTCTATTTCAACTAAATTGGTGCATCCGTTATGAACTTTGTACTTTGCTATGGAATTCTACCAGGATTGAGTTTACATGCAAAAACTGTCTATTTGAACGTAATTCGTGCATCCGATACGAACTTTGTACTTTGCTATGGAATTCTACCAGGATTGAGTTTACATGCAAAAACTGTCTATTTCAACTAAATTGGTGCATCCGTTACGAACTTTGTACTTTGCTATGGAATTCTACCAGGATTGAGTTTACATGCAAAAACTGTCCTATTTCAACTAAATTCGTGCATCCGATACGAACTTTGTACTTTGCTATGGAATTCTACCAGGATTGAGTTTACATGCAAAAACTGTCTATTTGAACGTATTCGTGCATCCGTTATGAACTTTGTACTTTGCTATGGAATTCTACCAGGATTGAGTTTACATGCAAAAACTGTCTATTTGAACGTAATTCGTGCATCCGATACGAACTTTGTACTTTGCTATGGAATTCTACCAGGATTGAGTTTACATGCAAAAACTGTCTATTTGAACGTAATTCGTGCATCCGATACGAACTTTGTACTTTGCTATGGAATTCTACCAGGATTGAGTTTACATGCAAAAACTGTCTATTTCAACTAAATTGGTGCATCCGTTACGAACTTTGTACTTTGCTATGGAATTCTACCAGGATTGAGTTTACATGCAAAAACTGTCTATTTCAACTAAATTGGTGCATCCGTTACGAACTTTGTACATTGCTATGGAATTCTACCAGGATTGAGTTTACATGCAAAAACTGTCTATTTGAACGTATTCGTGCATCCGTTATGAACTTTGTACTTTGCTATGGAATTCTACCAGGATTGAGTTTACATGCAAAAACTGTCTATTTGAACGTAATTCGTGCATCCGATACGAACTTTGTACTTTGCTATGGAATTCTACCTGGATTGAGTTTACATGCAAAAACTGTCTATTTCAACTAAATTGGTGCATCCGTTATGAACTTTGTACTTTGCTATGGAATTCTACCAGGATTGAGTTTACATGCAAAAACTGTCTATTTGAACGTAATTCGTGCATCCGTTATGAACTTTGTACTTTGCTATGGAATTCTACCAGGATTGAGTTTACATGCAAAAACTGTCTATTTGAACGTAATTCGTGCATCCGTTATGAACTTTGTACTTTGCTATGGAATTCTACCAGGATTGAGTTTACATGCAAAAACTGTCTATTTGAACGTAATTCGTGCATCCGTTATGAACTTTGTACTTTGCTATGGAATTCTACCAGGATTGAGTTTACATGCAAAAACTGTCTATTTCAACTAAATTCGTGCATCCGATACGAACTTTGTACTTTGCTATGGAATTCTACCAGGATTGAGTTTACATGCAAAAACTGTCTATTTCAACTAAATTGGTGCATCCGTTACGAACTTTGTACTTTGCTATGGAATTCTACCAGGATTGAGTTTACATGCAAAAACTGTCTATTTCAACTAAATTGGTGCATCCGTTACGAACTTTGTACTTTGCTATGGAATTCTACCAGGATTGAGTTTACATGCAAAAACTGTCTATTTCAACTAAATTCGTGCATCCGATACGAACTTTGTACTTTGCTATGGAATTCTACCAGGATTGAGTTTACATGCAAAAACTGTCTATTTCAACTAAATTGGTGCATCCGTTACGAACTTTGTACTTTGCTATGGAATTCTACCAGGATTGAGTTTACATGCAAAAACTGTCTATTTCAACTAAATTGGTGCATCCGTTACGAACTTTGTACTTTGCTATGGAATTCTACCAGGATTGAGTTTACATGCAAAAACTGTCTATTTGAACGTAATTCGTGCATCCGTTATGAACTTTGTACTTTGCTATGGAATTCTACCAGGATTGAGTTTACATGCAAAAACTGTCTATTTCAACTAAATTGGTGCATCCGTTATGAACTTTGTACATTGCTATGGAATTCTATCAGGATTGAGTTTACATGCAAAAACTGTCTATTTCAACTAAATTGGTGCATCCGTTATGAACTTTGTACTTTGCTATGGAATTCTACCAGGATTGAGTTTACATGCAAAAACTGTCTATTTCAACTAAATTGGTGCATCCGTTACGAACTTTGTACTTTGCTATGGAATTCTACCAGGATTGAGTTTACATGCAAAAACTGTCTATTTCAACTAAATTCGTGCATCCGATACGAACTTTGTACTTTGCTATGGAATTCTACCAGGATTGAGTTTACATGCAAAAACTGTCTATTTCAACTAAATTGGTGCATCCGTTACGAACTTTGTACTTTGCTATGGAATTCTACCAGGATTGAGTTTACATGCAAAAACTGTCTATTTCAACTAAATTCGTGCATCCGATACGAACTTTGTACTTTGCTATGGAATTCTACCAGGATTGAGTTTACATGCAAAAACTGTCTATTTCAACTAAATTGGTGCATCCGTTATGAACTTTGTACATTGCTATGGAATTCTATCAGGATTGAGTTTACATGCAAAAACTGTCTATTTCAACTAAATTGGTGCATCCGATACGAACTTTGTACTTTGCTATGGAATTCTACCAGGATTGAGTTTACATGCAAAAACTGTCTATTTCAACTAAATTGGTGCATCCGTTACGAACTTTGTACTTTGCTATGGAATTCTACCAGGATTGAGTTTACATGCAAAAACTGTCTATTTCAACTAAATTGGTGCATCCGTTACGAACTTTGTACTTTGCTATGGAATTCTACCAGGATTGAGTTTACATGCAAAAACTGTCTATTTCAACTAAATTCGTGCATCCGATACGAACTTTGTACTTTGCTATGGAATTCTACCAGGATTGAGTTTACATGCAAAAACTGTCTATTTCAACTAAATTGGTGCATCCGTTACGAACTTTGTACTTTGCTATGGAATTCTACCAGGATTGAGTTTACATGCAAAAACTGTCTATTTCAACTAAATTCGTGCATCCGATACGAACTTTGTACTTTGCTATGGAATTCTACCAGGATTGAGTTTACATGCAAAAACTGTCTATTTCAACTAAATTGGTGCATCCGTTACGAACTTTGTACTTTGCTATGGAATTCTACCAGGATTGAGTTTACATGCAAAAACTGTCTATTTCAACTAAATTCGTGCATCCGATACGAACTTTGTACTTTGCTATGGAATTCTACCAGGATTGAGTTTACATGCAAAAACTGTCTATTTCAACTAAATTGGTGCATCCGTTACGAACTTTGTACTTTGCTATGGAATTCTACCAGGATTGAGTTTACATGCAAAAACTGTCTATTTCAACTAAATTGGTGCATCCGTTACGAACTTTGTACTTTGCTATGGAATTCTACCAGGATTGAGTTTACATGCAAAAACTGTCTATTTGAACGTAATTCGTGCATCCGTTATGAACTTTGTACTTTGCTATGGAATTCTACCAGGATTGAGTTTACATGCAAAAACTGTCTATTTCAACTAAATTGGTGCATCCGTTATGAACTTTGTACATTGCTATGGAATTCTACCAGGATTGTGTTTACATGCAAAAACTGTCTATTTCAACTAAATTGGTGCATCCGTTATGAACTTTGTACTTTGCTATGGAATTCTACCAGGATTGAGTTTACATGCAAAAACTGTCTATTTCAACTAAATTGGTGCATCCGTTACGAACTTTGTACTTTGCTATGGAATTCTACCAGGATTGAGTTTACATGCAAAAACTGTCTATTTCAACTAAATTGGTGCATCCGTTACGAACTTTGTACTTTGCTATGGAATTCTACCAGGATTGAGTTTACATGCAAAAACTGTCTATTTGAACGTAATTCGTGCATCCGTTATGAACTTTGTACTTTGCTATGGAATTCTACCAGGATTGAGTTTACATGCAAAAACTGTCTATTTCAACTAAATTGGTGCATCCGTTACGAACTTTGTACTTTGCTATGGAATTCTACCAGGATTGAGTTTACATGCAAAAACTGTCTATTTCAACTAAATTGGTGCATCCGTTATGAACTTTGTACTTTGCTATGGAATTCTACCAGGATTGAGTTTACATGCAAAAACTGTCTATTTCAACTAAATTGGTGCATCCGATACGAACTTTGTACTTTGCTATGGAATTCTACCAGGATTGAGTTTACATGCAAAAACTGTCTATTTCAACTAAATTGGTGCATCCGTTATGAACTTTGTACATTGCTATGGAATTCTACCAGGATTGAGTTTACATGCAAAAACTGTCTATTTGAACGTAATTCGTGCATCCGTTATGAACTTTGTACTTTGCTATGGAATTCTACCAGGATTGAGTTTACATGCAAAAACTGTCTATTTCAACTAAATTGGTGCATCCGATACGAACTTTGTACTTTGCTATGGAATTCTACCAGGATTGAGTTTACATGCAAAAACTGTCTATTTCAACTAAATTGGTGCATCCGTTATGAACTTTGTACATTGCTATGGAATTCTACCAGGATTGAGTTTACATGCAAAAACTGTCTATTTCAACTAAATTCGTGCATCCGTTACGAACTTTGTACTTTGCTATGGAATTCTACCAGGATTGAGTTTACATGCAAAAACTGTCTATTTCAACTAAATTGGTGCATCCGTTACGAACTTTGTACTTTGCTATGGAATTCTACCAGGATTGAGTTTACATGCAAAAACTGTCTATTTCAACTAAATTCGTGCATCCGATACGAACTTTGTACTTTGCTATGGAATTCTACCAGGATAGAGTTTACATGCAAAAACTGTCTATTTGAACGTAATTCGTGCATCCGATACGAACTTTGTACTTTGCTATGGAATTCTACCAGGATTGAGTTTACATGCAAAAACTGTCTATTTCAACTAAATTCGTGCATCCGATACGAACTTTGTACTTTGCTATGGAATTCTACCAGGATTGAGTTTACATGCAAAAACTGTCTATTTGAACGTAATTCGTGCATCCGATACGAACTTTGTACTTTGCTATGGAATTCTACCAGGATTGAGTTTACATGCAAAAACTGTCTATTTCAACTAAATTGGTGCATCCGTTACGAACTTTGTACTTTGCTATGGAATTCTACCAGGATTGAGTTTACATGCAAAAACTGTCTATTTGAACGTAATTCGTGCATCCGTTATGAACTTTGTACTTTGCTATGGAATTCTACCAGGATTGAGTTTACATGCAAAAACTGTCTATTTCAACTAAATTCGTGCATCCGTTACGAACTTTGTACTTTGCTATGGAATTCTACCAGGATTGAGTTTACATGCAAAAACTGTCTATTTCAACTAAATTCGTGCATCCGTTACGAACTTTGTACTTTGCTATGGAATTCTACCAGGATTGAGTTTACATGCAAAAACTGTCTATTTCAACTAAATTGGTGCATCCGTTATGAACTTTGTACATTGCTATGGAATTCTACCAGGATTGAGTTTACATGCAAAAACTGTCTATTTCAACTAAATTGGTGCATCCGTTATGAACTTTGTACATTGCTATGGAATTCTACCAGGATTGAGTTTACATGCAAAAACTGTCTATTTCAACTAAATTCGTGCATCCGTTACGAACTTTGTACTTTGCTATGGAATTCTACCAGGATTGAGTTTACATGCAAAAACTGTATATTTGAACGTAATTCGTGCATCCGTTATGAACTTTGTACTTTGCTATGGAATTCTACCAGGATTGAGTTTACATGCAAAAACTGTCTATTTCAACTAAATTGGTGCATCCGTTATGAACTTTGTACATTGCTATGGAATTCTACCAGGATTGAGTTTACATGCAAAAACTGTCTATTTCAACTAAATTGGTGCATCCGTTACGAACTTTGTACTTTGCTATGGAATTCTACCAGGATTGAGTTTACATGCAAAAACTGTCTATTTGAACGTAATTCGTGCATCCGTTATGAACTTTGTACTTTGCTATGGAATTCTACCAGGATTGAGTTTACATGCAAAAACTGTCTATTTCAACTAAATTGGTGCATCCGTTATGAACTTTGTACATTGCTATGGAATTCTACCAGGATTGAGTTTACATGCAAAAACTGTCTATTTGAACGTAATTCGTGCATCCGATACGAACTTTGTACTTTGCTATGGAATTCTACCAGGATTGAGTTTACATGCAAAAACTGTCTATTTCAACTAAATTGGTGCATCCGATACGAACTTTGTACTTTGCTATGGAATTCTACCAGGATTGAGTTTACATGCAAAAACTGTCTATTTCAACTAAATTGGTGCATCCGTTATGAACTTTGTACATTGCTATGGAATTCTACCAGGATTGAGTTTACATGCAAAAACTGTCTATTTCAACTAAATTCGTGCATCCGTTACGAACTTTGTACTTTGCTATGGAATTCTACCAGGATTGAGTTTACATGCAAAAACTGTCTATTTCAACTAAATTGGTGCATCCGTTACGAACTTTGTACTTTGCTATGGAATTCTACCAGGATTGAGTTTACATGCAAAAACTGTCTATTTGAACGTAATTCGTGCATCCGATACGAACTTTGTACTTTGCTATGGAATTCTACCAGGATTGAGTTTACATGCAAAAACTGTCTATTTCAACTAAATTGGTGCATCCGTTACGAACTTTGTACTTTGCTATGGAATTCTACCAGGATTGAGTTTACATGCAAAAACTGTCTATTTGAACGTAATTCGTGCATCCGATACGAACTTTGTACTTTGCTATGGAATTCTACCAGGATTGAGTTTACATGCAAAAACTGTCTATTTCAACTAAATTCGTGCATCCGATACGAACTTTGTACTTTGCTGTGGAATTCTACCAGGATTGAGTTTACATGCAAAAACTGTCTATTTGAACGTAATTCGTGCATCCGATACGAACTTTGTACTTTGCTATGGAATTCTACCAGGATTGAGTTTACATGCAAAAACTGTCTATTTCAACTAAATTGGTGCATCCGTTACGAACTTTGTACTTTGCTATGGAATTCTACCAGGATTGAGTTTACATGCAAAAACTGTCTATTTGAACGTAATTCGTGCATCCGATACGAACTTTGTACTTTGCTATGGAATTCTACCAGGATTGAGTTTACATGCAAAAACTGTCTATTTCAACTAAATTCGTGCATCCGATACGAACTTTGTACTTTGCTGTGGAATTCTACCAGGATTGAGTTTACATGCAAAAACTGTCTATTTGAACGTAATTCGTGCATCCGATACGAACTTTGTACTTTGCTATGGAATTCTACCAGGATTGAGTTTACATGCAAAAACTGTCTATTTCAACTAAATTGGTGCATCCGTTACGAACTTTGTACTTTGCTATGGAATTCTACCAGGATTGAGTTTACATGCAAAAACTGTCTATTTGAACGTAATTCGTGCATCCGATACGAACTTTGTACTTTGCTATGGAATTCTACCAGGATTGAGTTTACATGCAAAAACTGTCTATTTCAACTAAATTGGTGCATCCGATACGAACTTTGTACTTTGCTGTGGAATTCTACCAGGATTGAGTTTACATGCAAAAACTGTCTATTTCAACTAAATTGGTGCATCCGATACGAACTTTGTACATTGCTATGGAATTCTACCAGGATTGAGTTTACATGCAAAAATTGTCTATTTCAACTAAATTCGTGCATCCGATACGAACTTTGTACTTTGCTATGGAATTCTACCAGGATTGAGTTTACATGCAAAAACTGTCTATTTCAACTAAATTGGTGCATCCGTTACGAACTTTGTACTTTGCTATGGAATTCTACCAGGATTGAGTTTACATGCAAAAACTGTCTATTTCAACTAAATTGGTGCATCCGTTACGAACTTTGTACATTGCTATGGAATTCTACCAGGATTGAGTTTACATGCAAAAACTGTCTATTTCAACTAAATTGGTGCATCCGATACGAACTTTGTACTTTGCTATGGAATTCTACCAGGATTGAGTTTACATGCAAAAACTGTCTATTTCAACTAAATTGGTGCATCCGTTACGAACTTTGTACTTTGCTATGGAATTCTACCAGGATTGAGTTTACATGCAAAAACTGTCTATTTCAACTAAATTCGTGCATCCGTTACGAACTTTGTACTTTGCTATGGAATTCTACCAGGATTGAGTTTACATGCAAAAACTGTCTATTTCAACTAAATTCGTGCATCCGATACGAACTTTGTACTTTGCTATGGAATTCTACCAGGATTGAGTTTACATGCAAAAACTGTCTATTTCAACTAAATTCGTGCATCCGATACGAACTTTGTACTTTGCTATGGAATTCTACCAGGATTGAGTTTACATGCAAAAACTGTCTATTTCAACTAAATTGGTGCATCCGATACGAACTTTGTACATTGCTATGGAATTCTACCAGGATTGAGTTTACATGCAAAAACTGTCTATTTCAACTAAATTCGTGCATCCGATACGAACTTTGTACTTTGCTATGGAATTCTACCAGGATTGAGTTTACATGCAAAAACTGTCTATTTGAACGTAATTCGTGCATCCGTTACGAACTTTGTACTTTGCTATGGAATTCTACCAGGATTGAGTTTACATGCAAAAACTGTCTATTTCAACTAAATTGGTGCATCCGTTACGAACTTTGTACTTTGCTATGGAATTCTACCAGGATTGAGTTTACATGCAAAAACTGTCTATTTCAACTAAATTCGTGCATCCGATACGAACTTTGTACTTTGCTATGGAATTCTACCAGGATTGAGTTTACATGCAAAAACTGTCTATTTCAACTAAATTGGTGCATCCGTTACGAACTTTGTACTTTGCTATGGAATTCTACCAGGATTGAGTTTACATGCAAAAACTGTCTATTTGAACGTAATTCGTGCATCCGTTATGAACTTTGTACTTTGCTATGGAATTCTACCAGGATTGAGTTTACATGCAAAAACTGTCTATTTCAACTAAATTGGTGCATCCGTTATGAACTTTGTACATTGCTATGGAATTCTACCAGGATTGAGTTTACATGCAAAAACTGTCTATTTCAACTAAATTCGTGCATCCGTTACGAACTTTGTACTTTGCTATGGAATTCTACCAGGATTGAGTTTACATGCAAAAACTGTATATTTGAACGTAATTCGTGCATCCGTTATGAACTTTGTACTTTGCTATGGAATTCTACCAGGATTGAGTTTACATGCAAAAACTGTCTATTTCAACTAAATTGGTGCATCCGTTATGAACTTTGTACATTGCTATGGAATTCTACCAGGATTGAGTTTACATGCAAAAACTGTCTATTTCAACTAAATTGGTGCATCCGTTACGAACTTTGTACTTTGCTATGGAATTCTACCAGGATTGAGTTTACATGCAAAAACTGTCTATTTGAACGTAATTCGTGCATCCGTTATGAACTTTGTACTTTGCTATGGAATTCTACCAGGATTGAGTTTACATGCAAAAACTGTCTATTTCAACTAAATTGGTGCATCCGTTATGAACTTTGTACATTGCTATGGAATTCTACCAGGATTGAGTTTACATGCAAAAACTGTCTATTTCAACTATATTCGTGCATCCGTTACGAACTTTGTACTTTGCTATGGAATTCTACCAGGATTGAGTTTACATGCAAAAACTGTCTATTTCAACTAAATTGGTGCATCCGTTACGAACTTTGTACTTTGCTATGGAATTCTACCAGGATTGAGTTTACATGCAAAAACTGTCTATTTGAACGTAATTCGTGCATCCGATACGAACTTTGTACTTTGCTATGGAATTCTACCAGGATTGAGTTTACATGCAAAAACTGTCTATTTCAACTAAATTGGTGCATCCGTTACGAACTTTGTACTTTGCTATGGAATTCTACCAGGATTGAGTTTACATGCAAAAACTGTCTATTTGAACGTAATTCGTGCATCCGATACGAACTTTGTACTTTGCTATGGAATTCTACCAGGATTGAGTTTACATGCAAAAACTGTCTATTTCAACTAAATTCGTGCATCCGATACGAACTTTGTACTTTGCTGTGGAATTCTACCAGGATTGAGTTTACATGCAAAAACTGTCTATTTGAACGTAATTCGTGCATCCGATACGAACTTTGTACTTTGCTATGGAATTCTACCAGGATTGAGTTTACATGCAAAAACTGTCTATTTCAACTAAATTGGTGCATCCGTTACGAACTTTGTACTTTGCTATGGAATTCTACCAGGATTGAGTTTACATGCAAAAACTGTCTATTTGAACGTAATTCGTGCATCCGATACGAACTTTGTACTTTGCTATGGAATTCTACCAGGATTGAGTTTACATGCAAAAACTGTCTATTTCAACTAAATTCGTGCATCCGATACGAACTTTGTACTTTGCTGTGGAATTCTACCAGGATTGAGTTTACATGCAAAAACTGTCTATTTCAACTAAATTGGTGCATCCGTTACGAACTTTGTACTTTGCTATGGAATTCTACCAGGATTGAGTTTACATGCAAAAACTGTCTATTTCAACTAAATTGGTGCATCCGATACGAACTTTGTACTTTGCTATGGAATTCTACCAGGATAGAGTTTACATGCAAAAACTGTCTATTTGAACGTAATTCGTGCATCCGATACGAACTTTGTACTTTGCTATGGAATTCTACCAGGATTGAGTTTACATGCAAAAACTGTCTATTTCAACTAAATTCATGCATCCGTTACGAACTTTGTACTTTGCTATGGAATTCTACCAGGATTGAGTTTACATGCAAAAACTGTCTATTTGAACGTAATTCGTGCATCCGATACGAACTTTGTACTTTGCTATGGAATTCTTCCAGGATTGAGTTTACATGCAAAAACTGTCTATTTCAACTAAATTCGTGCATCCGATACGAACTTTGTACTTTGCTATGGAATTCTACCAGGATTGAGTTTACATGCAAAAACTGTCTATTTCAACTAAATTCGTGCATCCGTTACGAACTTTGTACTTTGCTATGGAATTCTACCAGGATTGAGTTTACATGCAAAAACTGTCTATTTCAACTAAATTCGTGCATCCGATACGAACTTTGTACTTTGCTATGGAATTCTACCAGGATTGAGTTTACATGCAAAAACTGTCGATTTCAACTAAATTCGTGCATCCGTTACGAACTTTGTACTTTGCTATGGAATTCTACCAGGATTGAGTTTACATGCAAAAACTGTCTATTTGAACGTAATTCGTGCATCCGATACGAACTTTGTACTTTGCTATGGAATTCTTCCAGGATTGAGTTTACATGCAAAAACTGTCTATTTCAACTAAATTCGTGCATCCGATACGAACTTTGTACTTTGCTATGGAATTCTACCAGGATTGAGTTTACATGCAAAAACTGTCTATTTCAACTAAATTCGTGCATCCGATACGAACTTTGTACTTTGCTATGGAATTCTACCAGGATTGAGTTTACATGCAAAAACTGTCTATTTCAACTAAATTCGTGCATCCGATACGAACTTTGTACTTTGCTATGGAATTCTACCATGATTGAGTTTACATGCAAAAACTGTCTATTTCAACTAAATTGGTGCATCCGTTACGAACTTTGTACTTTGCTATGGAATTCTACCAGGATTGAGTTTACATGCAAAAACTGTCTATTTCAACTAAATTGGTGCATCCGTTACGAACTTTGTACTTTGCTATGGAATTCTACCAGGATTGAGTTTACATGCAAAAACTGTCTATTTCAACTAAATTGGTGCATCCGTTACGAACTTTGTACTTTGCTATGGAATTCTACCAGGATTGAGTTTACATGCAAAAACTGTCTATTTCAACTAAATTGGTGCATCCGTTACGAACTTTGTACTTTGCTATGGAATTCTACCAGGATTGAGTTTACATGCAAAAACTGTCTATTTCAACTAAATTGGTGCATCCGTTACGAACTTTGTACTTTGCTATGGAATTCTACCAGGATTGAGTTTACATGCAAAAACTGTCTATTTCAACTAAATTCGTGCATCCGATACGAACTTTGTACTTTGCTATGGAATTCTACCAGGATTGAGTTTACATGCAAAAACTGTCTATTTCAACTAAATTGGTGCATCCGTTACGAACTTTGTACTTTGCTATGGAATTCTACCAGGATTGAGTTTACATGCAAAAACTGTCTATTTCAACTAAATTGGTGCATCCGTTACGAACTTTGTACTTTGCTATGGAATTCTACCAGGATTGAGTTTACATGCAAAAACTGTCTATTTCAACTAAATTGGTGCATCCGTTACGAACTTTGTACTTTGCTATGGAATTCTACCAGGATTGAGTTTACATGCAAAAACTGTCTATTTGAACGTAATTCGTGCATCCGATACGAACTTTGTACTTTGCTATGGAATTCTACCAGGATTGAGTTTACATGCAAAAACTGTCTATTTCAACTAAATTCGTGCATCCGTTACGAACTTTGTACTTTGCTATGGAATTCTACCAGGATTGAGTTTACATGCAAAAACTGTCTATTTCAACTAAATTCGTGCATCCGATACGAACTTTGTACTTTGCTATGGAATTCTACCAGGATTGAGTTTACATGCAAAAACTGTCTATTTCAACTAAATTGGTGCATCCGTTACGAACTTTGTACTTTGCTATGGAATTCTACCAGGATTGAGTTTACATGCAAAAACTGTCTATTTCAACTAAATTCGTGCATCCGATACGAACTTTGTACTTTGCTATGGAATTCTACCAGGATTGAGTTTACATGCAAAAACTGTCTATTTCAACTAAATTCGTGCATCCGTTACGAACTTTGTACTTTGCTATGGAATTCTACCAGGATTGAGTTTACATGCAAAAACTGTCTATTTGAACGTAATTCGTGCATCCGATACGAACTTTGTACTTTGCTATGGAATTCTTCCAGGATTGAGTTTACATGCAAAAACTGTCTATTTCAACTAAATTCGTGCATCCGATACGAACTTTGTACTTTGCTATGGAATTCTACCAGGATTGAGTTTACATGCAAAAACTGTCTATTTCAACTAAATTCGTGCATCCGATACGAACTTTGTACTTTGCTATGGAATTCTACCAGGATTGAGTTTACATGCAAAAACTGTCTATTTCAACTAAATTCGTGCATCCGATACGAACTTTGTACTTTGCTATGGAATTCTACCAGGATTGAGTTTACATGCAAAAACTGTCTATTTCAACTAAATTGGTGCATCCGTTACGAACTTTGTACTTTGCTATGGAATTCTACCAGGATTGAGTTTACATGCAAAAACTGTCTATTTCAACTAAATTGGTGCATCCGTTACGAACTTTGTACTTTGCTATGGAATTCTACCAGGATTGAGTTTACATGCAAAAACTGTCTATTTCAACTAAATTGGTGCATCCGTTACGAACTTTGTACTTTGCTATGGAATTCTTCCAGGATTGAGTTTACATGCAAAAACTGTCTATTTCAACTAAATTCGTGCATCCGTTACGAACTTTGTACTTTGCTATGGAATTCTACCAGGATTGAGTTTACATGCAAAAACTGTCTATTTCAACTAAATTCGTGCATCCGTTACGAACTTTGTACTTTGCTATGGAATTCTACCAGGATTGAGTTAACATGCAAAAACTGTCTATTTGAACGTAATTCGTGCATCCGATACGAACTTTGTACTTTGCTATGGAATTCTACCAGGATTGAGTTTACATGCAAAAAACTGTCTATTTCAACTAAATTCGTGCATCCGATACGAACTTTGTACTTTGCTGTGGAATTCTACCAGGATTGAGTTTACATGCAAAAACTGTCTATTTGAACGTAATTCGTGCATCCGATACGAACTTTGTACTTTGCTATGGAATTCTACCAGGAATGAGTTTTCATGCAAAAACTGTCTATTTCAACTAAATTGGTGCATCCGTTACGAACTTTGTACTTTGCTATGGAATTCTACCAGGATTGAGTTTACATGCAAAAACTGTCTATTTCAACTAAATTGGTGCATCCGTTATGAACTTTGTACTTTGCTATGGAATTCTACCAGGATTGAGTTTACATGCAAAAACTGTCTATTTCAACTAAATTGGTGCATCCGTTACGAACTTTGTACTTTGCTATGGAATTCTACCAGGATTGAGTTTACATGCAAAAACTGTCTATTTCAACTAATTGGTGCATCCGATACGAACTTTGTACTTTGCTATGGAATTCTACCAGGATTGAGTTTACATGCAAAAACTGTCTATTTCAACTAAATTGGTGCATCCGATACGAACTTTGTACTTTGCTATGGAATTCTACCAGGATTGAGTTTACATGCAAAAACTGTCTATTTCAACTAAATTGGTGCATCCGTTATGAACTTTGTACTTTGCTATGGAATTCTACCAGGATTGAGTTTAACATGCAAAAACTGTCTATTTCAACTAAATTGGTGCATCCGATACGAACTTTGTACTTTGCTATGGAATTCTACCAGGATTGAGTTTACATGCAAAAACTATCTATTTCAACTAAATTGGTGCATCCGATACGAACTTTGTACTTTGCTATGGAATTCTACCAGGATTGAGTTTACATGCAAAAACTGTCTATTTCAACTAAATTGGTGCATCCGTTACGAACTTTGTACTTTGCTATGGAATTCTACCAGGATTGAGTTTACATGCAAAAACTGTCTATTTCAACTAAATTGGTGCATCCGTTACGAACTTTGTACTTTGCTATGGAATTCTACCAGGATTGAGTTTACATGCAAAAACTGTATATTTCAACTAAATTGGTGCATCCGTTACGAACTTTGTACTTTGCTATGGAATTCTACCAGGATTGAGTTTACATGCAAAAACTGTCTATTTCAACTAAATTGGTGCATCCGTTACGAACCTTGTACTTTGCTATGGAATTCTACCAGGATTGAGTTTACATGCAAAAACTGTCTATTTCAACTAAATTGGTGCATCCGATACGAACTTTGTACTTTGCTATGGAATTCTACCAGGATTGAGTTTACATGCAAAAACTGTCTATTTCAACTAAATTGGTGCATCCGATACGAACTTTGTACTTTGCTATGGAATTCTACCAGGATTGAGTTTACATGCAAAAACTGTCTATTTCAACTAAATTGGTGCATCCGTTACGAACTTTGTACTTTGCTATGGAATTCTACCAGGATTGAGTTTACATGCAAAAACTGTCTATTTCAACTAAATTGGTGCATCCGTTATGAACTTTGTACTTTGCTATGGAATTCTACCAGGATTGAGTTTACATGCAAAAACTGTCTATTTCAACTAAATTGGTGCATCCGTTATGAACTTTGTACTTTGCTATGGAATTCTACCAGGATTGAGTTTACATGCAAAAACTGTCTATTTCAACTAAATTGGTGCATCCGATACGAACTTTGTACTTTGCTATGGAATTCTACCAGGATTGAGTTTACATGCAAAAACTGTCTATTTCAACTAAATTGGTGCATCCGTTACGAACTTTGTACTTTGCTATGGAATTCTACCAGGATTGAGTTTACATGCAAAAACTGTCTATTTCAACTAAATTGGTGCATCCGTTATGAACTTTGTACTTTGCTATGGAATTCTACCAGGATTGAGTTTACATGCAAAAACTGTCTATTTCAACTAAATTGGTGCATCCGATACGAACTTTGTACTTTGCTATGGAATTCTACCAGGATTGAGTTTACATGCAAAAACTATCTATTTCAACTAAATTGGTGCATCCGATACGAACTTTGTACTTTGCTATGGAATTCTACCAGGATTGAGTTTACATGCAAAAACTGTCTATTTCAACTAAATTGGTGCATCCGTTATGAACTTTGTACTTTGCTATGGAATTCTACCAGGATTGAGTTTACATGCAAAAACTGTCTATTTCAACTAAATTGGTGCATCCGATACGAACTTTGTACTTTGCTATGGAATTCTACCAGGATTGAGTTTACATGCAAAAACTGTCTATTTCAACTAAATTGGTGCATCCGTTATGAACTTTGTACTTTGCTATGGAATTCTACCAGGATTGAGTTTACATGCAAAAACTGTCTATTTCAACTAAATTGGTGCATCCGTTATGAACTTTGTACTTTGCTATGGAATTCTACCAGGATTGAGTTTACATGCAAAAACTGTCTATTTCAACTAAATTGGTGCATCCGATACGAACTTTGTACTTTGCTATGGAATTCTACCAGGATTGAGTTTACATGCAAAAACTGTCTATTTCAACTAAATTGGTGCATCCGTTACGAACTTTGTACTTTGCTATGGAATTCTACCAGGATTGAGTTTACATGCAAAAACTGTCTATTTCAACTAAATTGGTGCATCCGTTATGAACTTTGTACTTTGCTATGGAATTCTACCAGGATTGAGTTTACATGCAAAAACTGTCTATTTCAACTAAATTGGTGCATCCGATACGAACTTTGTACTTTGCTATGGAATTCTACCAGGATTGAGTTTACATGCAAAAACTATCTATTTCAACTAAATTGGTGCATCCGATACGAACTTTGTACTTTGCTATGGAATTCTACCAGGATTGAGTTTACATGCAAAAACTGTCTATTTCAACTAAATTGGTGCATCCGTTATGAACTTTGTACTTTGCTATGGAATTCTACCAGGATTGAGTTTACATGCAAAAACTGTCTATTTCAACTAAATTGGTGCATCCGTTATGAACTTTGTACTTTGCTATGGAATTCTACCAGGATTGAGTTTACATGCAAAAACTGTCTATTTCAACTAAATTGGTGCATCCGATACGAACTTTGTACTTTGCTATGGAATTCTACCAGGATTGAGTTTACATGCAAAAACTGTCTATTTCAACTAAATTGGTGCATCCGATACGAACTTTGTACTTTGCTATGGAATTCTACCAGGATTGAGTTTACATGCAAAAACTGTCTATTTCAACTAAATTGGTGCATCCGTTACGAACTTTGTACTTTGCTATGGAATTCTACCAGGATTGAGTTTACATGCAAAAACTGTCTATTTCAACTAAATTGGTGCATCCGTTATGAACTTTGTACTTTGCTATGGAATTCTACCAGGATTGAGTTTACATGCAAAAACTGTCTATTTCAACTAAATTGGTGCATCCGTTATGAACTTTGTACTTTGCTATGGAATTCTACCAGGATTGAGTTTACATGCAAAAACTGTCTATTTCAACTAAATTGGTGCATCCGAAACGAACTTTGTACTTTGCTATGGAATTCTACCAGGATTGAGTTTACATGCAAAAACTGTCTATTTCAACTAAATTGGTGCATCCGTTACGAACTTTGTACTTTGCTATGGAATTCTACCAGGATTGAGTTTACATGCAAAAACTGTCTATTTCAACTAAATTGGTGCATCCGTTATGAACTTTGTACTTTGCTATGGAATTCTACCAGGATTGAGTTTACATGCAAAAACTGTCTATTTCAACTAAATTGGTGCATCCGATACGAACTTTGTACTTTGCTATGGAATTCTACCAGGATTGAGTTTACATGCAAAAACTGTCTATTTCAACTAAATTGGTGCATCCGATACGAACTTTGTACTTTGCTATGGAATTCTACCAGGATTGAGTTTACATGCAAAAACTGTCTATTTCAACTAAATTGGTGCATCCGTTATGAACTTTGTACTTTGCTATGGAATTCTACCAGGATTGAGTTTACATGCAAAAACTGTCTATTTCAACTAAATTGGTGCATCCGATACGAACTTTGTACTTTGCTATGGAATTCTACCAGGATTGAGTTTACATGCAAAAACTGTCTATTTCAACTAAATTGGTGCATCCGATACGAACTTTGTACTTTGCTATGGAATTCTACCAGGATTGAGTTTACATGCAAAAACTGTCTATTTCAACTAAATTGGTGCATCCGTTATGAACTTTGTACTTTGCTATGGAATTCTACCAGGATTGAGTTTACATGCAAAAACTGTCTATTTCAACTAAATTGGTGCATCCGTTACGAACTTTGTACTTTGCTATGGAATTCTACCAGGATTGAGTTTACATGCAAAAACTGTCTATTTCAACTAAATTGGTGCATCCATTATGAACTTTGTACTTTGCTGTGGAATTCTACCAGGATTGAGTTTACATGCAAAAACTGTCTATTTCAACTAAATTGGTGCATCCATTATGAACTTTGTACTTTGCTGTGGAATTCTACCAGGATTGAGTTTACATGCAAAAACTGTCTATTTCAACTAAATTGGTGCATCCGTTATGAACTTTGTACTTTGCTATGGAATTCTACCAGGATTGAGTTTACATGCAAAAACTGTCTATTTCAACTAAATTGGTGCATCCGATACGAACTTTGTACTATGCTATGGAATTCTACCAGGATTGAGTTTACATGCAAAAACTGTCTATTTCAACTAAATTGGTGCATCCGATACGAACTTTGTACTTTGCTATGGAATTCTACCAGGATTGAGTTCACATGCAAAAACTGTCTATTTCAACTAAATTGGTGCATCCGATACGAACTTTGTACTTTGCTATGGAATTCTACCAGGATTGAGTTTACATGCAAAAACTGTCTATTTCAACTAAATTGGTGCATCCGTTATGAACTTTGTACTTTGCTATGGAATTCTACCAGGATTGAGTTCACATGCAAAAACTGTCTATTTCAACTAAATTGGTGCATCCGATACGAACTTTGTACTTTGCTATGGAATTCTACCAGGATTGAGTTTACATGCAAAAACTGTCTATTTCAACTAAATTGGTGCATCCGTTATGAACTTTGTACTTTGCTATGGAATTCTACCAGGATTGAGTTTACATGCAAAGACTGTCTATTTCAACTAAATTGGTGCATCCGTTATGAACTTTGTACTTTGCTATGGAATTCTACCAGGATTGAGTTTACATGCAAAAACTGTCTATTTCAACTAAATTGGTGCATCCGATACGAACTTTGTACTTTGCTATGGAATTCTACCAGGATTGAGTTTACATGCAAAAACTGTCTATTTCAACTAAATTGGTGCATCCGATACGAACTTTGTACTTTGCTATGGAATTCTATCAGGATTGAGTTTACATGCAAAAACTGTCTATTTCAACTAAATTGGTGCATCCGTTATGAACTTTGTACTTTGCTATGGAATTCTACCAGGATTGAGTTTACATGCAAAAACTGTCTATTTCAACTAAATTGGTGCATCCGTTATGAACTTTGTACTTTGCTATGGAATTCTACCAGGATTGAGTTCACATGCAAAAACTGTCTATTTCAACTAAATTGGTGCATCCGATACGAACTTTGTACTTTGCTATGGAATTCTACCAGGATTGAGTTTACATGCAAAAACTGTCTATTTCAACTAAATTGGTGCATCCGTTATGAACTTTGTACTTTGCTATGGAATTCTACCAGGATTGAGTTTACATGCAAAGACTGTCTATTTCAACTAAATTGGTGCATCCGTTATGAACTTTGTACTTTGCTATGGAATTCTACCAGGATTGAGTTTACATGCAAAAACTGTCTATTTCAACTAAATTGGTGCATCCGATACGAACTTTGTACTTTGCTATGGAATTCTACCAGGATTGAGTTTACATGCAAAAACTGTCTATTTCAACTAAATTGGTGCATCCGATACGAACTTTGTACTTTGCTATGGAATTCTATCAGGATTGAGTTTACATGCAAAAACTGTCTATTTCAACTAAATTGGTGCATCCGTTATGAACTTTGTACTTTGCTATGGAATTCTACCAGGATTGAGTTTACATGCAAAAACTGTCTATTTCAACTAAATTGGTGCATCCGTTATGAAATTTGTACTTTGCTATGGAATTCTACCAGGATTGAGTTTACATGCAAAAACTGTCTATTTCAACTAAATTGGTGCATCCGTTATGAACTTTGTACTTTGCTATGGAATTCTACCAGGATTGAGTTTACATGCAAAAACTGCCTATTTCAACTAAATTGGTGCATCCGTTATGAACTTTGTACTTTGCTATGGAATTCTACCAGGATTGAGTTCACATGCAAAAACTGTCTATTTCAACTAAATTGGTGCATCCGATACGAACTTTGTACTTTGCTATGGAATTCTACCAGGATTGAGTTTACATGCAAAAACTGTCTATTTCAACTAAATTGGTGCATCCGATACGAACTTTGTACTTTGCTATGGAATTCTACCAGGATTGAGTTTACATGCAAAAACTGTCTATTTCAACTAAATTGGTGCATCCGTTATGAACTTTGTACTTTGCTATGGAATTCTACCAGGATTGAGTTTACATGCAAAAACTGTCTAATTCAACTAAATTGGTGCATCCGTTATGAACTTTGTACTTTGCTATGGAATTCTACCAGGATTGAGTTTACATGCAAAAACTGTCTATTTCAACTAAATTGGTGCATCCGTTACGAACTTTGTACTTTGCTATGGAATTCTACCAGGATTGAGTTTACATGCAAAAACTGTCTATTTCAACTAAATTGGTGCATCCGTTATGAACTTTGTACTTTGCTATGGAATTCTACCAGGATTGAGTTTACATGCAAAAACTGTCTATTTCAACTAAATTGGTGCATCCGATACGAACTTTGTACTTTGCTATGGAATTCTACCAGGATTGAGTTTACATGCAAAAACTGTCTATTTCAACTAAATTGGTGCATCCGATACGAACTTTGTACTTTGCTATGGAATTCTACCAGGATTGAGTTTACATGCAAAAACTGTCTATTTCAACTAAATTGGTGCATCCGATACGAACTTTGTACTTTGCTATGGAATTCTACCAGGATTGAGTTTACATGCAAAAACTGTCTATTTCAACTAAATTGGTGCATCCGTTATGAACTTTGTACTTTGCTATGGAATTCTACCAGGATTGAGTTTACATGCAAAAACTGTCTATTTCAACTAAATTCGTGCATCCGTTACGAACTTTGTACTTTGCTATGGAATTCTACCAGGATTGAGTTTACATGCAAAAACTGTCTATTTCAACTAAATTGGTGCATCCGATACGAACTTTGTACTTTGCTATGGAATTCTACCAGGATTGAGTTTACATGCAAAAACTCTCTATTTCAACTAAATTGGTGCATCCGTTATGAACTTTGTACTTTGCTATGGAATTCTACCAGGATTGAGTTTACATGCAAAAACTGTCTATTTCAACTAAATTGGTGCATCCGTTACGAACTTTGTACTTTGCTATGGAATTCTACCAGGATTGAGTTTACATGCAAAAACTGTCTATTTCAACTAAATTGGTGCATCCGATACGAACTTTGTACTTTGCTATGGAATTCTACCAGGATTGAGTTTACATGCAAAAACTGTCTATTTCAACTAAATTGGTGCATCCGTTACGAACTTTGTACTTTGCTATGGAATTCTACCAGGATTGAGTTTACATGCAAAAACTGTCTATTTCAACTAAATTGGTGCATCCAAAACGAACTTTGTACTTTGCTATGGAATTTTACCAGGATTGAGTTTACATGCAAAAACTGTCTACTTCAACTAAATTGGTGCATCCGTTATGAACTTTGTACTTTGCTATGGAATTCTACCAGGATTGAGTTTACATGCAAAAACTGTCTATTTCAACTAAATTGGTGCATCCGATACGAACTTTGTACTTTGCTATGGAATTCTACCAGGATTGAGTTTACATGCAAAAACTCTCTATTTCAACTAAATTGGTGCATCCGATACGAACTTTGTACTTTGCTATGGAATTCTACCAGGATTGAGTTTACATGCAAAAACTGTCTATTTCAACTAAATTGGTGCATCCGTTACGAACTTTGTACTTTGCTATGGAATTCTACCAGGATTGAGTTTACATGCAAAAACTGTCTATTTCAACTAAATTGGTGCATCCGTTACGAACTTTGTACTTTGCTATGGAATTCTACCAGGATTGAGTTTACATGCAAAAACTGTCTATTTCAACTAAATTGGTGCATCCGTTATGAACTTTGTACTTTGCTATGGAATTCTACCAGGATTGAGTTTACATGCAAAAACTGTCTATTTCAACTAAATTGGTGCATCCGATACGAACTTTGTACTTTGCTATGGAATTCTACCAGGATTGAGTTTACATGCAAAAACTGTCTATTTCAACTAAATTGGTGCATCCGTTACGAACTTTGTACTTTGCTATGGAATTCTACCAGGATTGAGTTTACATGCAAAAACTGTCTATTTCAACTAAATTGGTGCATCCGTTACGAACTTTGTACTTTGCTATGGAATTCTACCAGGATTGAGTTTACATGCAAAAACTGTCTATTTCAACTAAATTGGTGCATCCGTTATGAACTTTGTACTTTGCTATGGAATTCTACCAGGATTGAGTTTACATGCAAAAACTGTCTATTTCAACTAAATTGGTGCATCCGTTACGAACTTTGTACTTTGCTATGGAATTCTACCAGGATTGAGTTTACATGCAAAAACTGTCTATTTTAACTAAATTGGTGCATCCGTTATGAACTTTGTACTTTGCTATGGAATTCTACCAGGATTGAGTTTACATGCAAAAACTGTCTATTTCAACTAAATTGGTGCATCCGTTACGAACTTTGTACTTTGCTATGGAATTCTACCAGGATTGAGTTTACATGCAAAAACTGTCTATTTCAACTAAATTGGTGCATCCGTTATGAACTTTGTACTTTGCTATGGAATTCTACCAGGATTGAGTTTACATGCAAAAACTGTCTATTTCAACTAAATTGGTGCATCCGTTACGAACTTTGTACTTTGCTATGGAATTCTACCAGGATTGAGTTTACATGCAAAAACTGTCTATTTCAACTAAATTGGTGCATCCGTTATGAACTTTGTACTTTGCTATGGAATTCTACCAGGATTGAGTTTACATGCAAAAACTGTCTATTTCAACTAAATTGGTGCATCCGTTATGAACTTTGTACTTTGCTATGGAATTCTACCAGGATTGAGTTTACATGCAAAAACTGTCTATTTCAACTAAATTGGTGCATCCGTTACGAACTTTGTACTTTGCTATGGAATTCTACCAGGATTGAGTTTACATGCAAAAACTGTCTATTTCAACTAAATTGGTGCATCCGTTATGAACTTTGTACTTTGCTATGGAATTCTACCAGGATTGAGTTTACATGCAAAAACTGTCTATTTCAACTAAATTGGTGCATCCGTTATGAACTTTGTACTTTGCTATGGAATTCTACCAGGATTGAGTTTACATGCAAAAACTGTCTATTTCAACTAAATTGGTGCATCCGTTACGAACTTTGTACTTTGCTATGGAATTCTACCAGGATTGAGTTTACATGCAAAAACTGTCTATTTCAACTAAATTGGTGCATCCGATACGAACTTTGTACTTTGCTATGGAATTCTACCAGGATTGAGTTTACATGCAAAAACTGTCTATTTCAACTAAATTGGTGCATCCGTTACGAACTTTGTACTTTGGTATGGAATTCTACCAGGATTGAGTTTACATGCAAAAACTGTCTATTTCAACTAAATTGGTGCATCCGATACGAACTTTGTACTTTGCTATGGAATTCTACCAGGATTGAGTTTACATGCAAAAACTGTCTATTTCAACTAAATTGGTGCATCCGATACGAACTTTGTACTTTGCTATGGAATTCTACCAGGATTGAGTTTACATGCAAAAACTGTCTATTTCAACTAAATTTGTGCATCCGATACGAACTTTGTACTTTGCTATGGAATTCTACCAGGATTGAGTTTACATGCAAAAACTGTCTATTTTAACTAAATTGGTGCATCCGATACGAACTTTGTACTTTGCTATGGAATTCTACCAGGATTGAGTTTACATGCAAAAACTGTCTATTTCAACTAAATTGGTGCATCCGTTATGAACTTTGTACTTTGCTATGGAATTCTACCAGGATTGAGTTTACATGCAAAAACTGTCTATTTCAACTAAATTGGTGCATCCGTTATGAACTTTGTACTTTGCTATGGAATTCTACCAGGATTGAGTTTACATGCAAAAACTGTCTATTTCAACTAAATTGGTGCATCCGTTACGAACTTTGTACTTTGCTATGGAATTCTACCAGGATTGAGTTTACATGCAAAAACTGTCTATTTCAACTAAATTGGTGCATCCGTTATGAACTTTGTACTTTGCTATGGAATTCTACCAGGATTGAGTTTACATGCAAAAACTGTCTATTTCAACTAAATTGGTGCATCCGTTACGAACTTTGTACTTTGCTATGGAATTCTACCAGGATTGAGTTTACATGCAAAAACTGTCTATTTCAACTAAATTGGTGCATCCGTTATGAACTTTGTACTTTGCTATGGAATTCTACCAGGATTGAGTTTACATGCAAAAACTGTCTATTTCAACTAAATTGGTGCATCCGTTATGAACTTTGTACTTTGCTATGGAATTCTACCAGGATTGAGTTTACATGCAAAAACTGTCTATTTCAACTAAATTGGTGCATCCGTTATGAACTTTGTACTTTGCTATGGAATTCTACCAGGATTGAGTTTACATGCAAAAACTGTCTATTTCAACTAAATTGGTGCATCCGTTACGAACTTTGTACTTTGCTATGGAATTCTACCAGGATTGAGTTTACATGCAAAAACTGTCTATTTCAACTAAATTGGTGCATCCGTTATGAACTTTGTACTTTGCTATGGAATTCTACCAGGATTGAGTTCACATGCAAAAACTGTCTATTTCAACTAAATTGGTGCATCCAAAACGAACTTTGTACTTTGCTATGGAATTCTACCAGGATTGAGTTTACATGCAAAAACTGTCTATTTCAACTAAATTGGTGCATCCGATACGAACTTTGTACTTTGCTATGGAATTCTACCAGGATTGAGTTTACATGCAAAAACTGTCTATTTCAACTAAATTGGTGCATCCGTTATGAACTTTGTACTTTGCTATGGAATTCTACCAGGATTGAGTTTACATGCAAAAACTGTCTATTTCAACTAAATTGGTGCATCCGTTATGAACTTTGTACTTTGCTATGGAATTCTACCAGGATTGAGTTTACATGCAAAAACTGTCTATTTCAACTAAATTGGTGCATCCGTTACGAACTTTGTACTTTGCTATGGAATTCTACCAGGATTGAGTTTACATGCAAAAACTGTCTATTTCAACTAAATTGGTGCATCCGTTATGAACTTTGTACTTTGCTATGGAATTCTACCAGGATTGAGTTTACATGCAAAAACTGTCTATTTCAACTAAATTGGTGCATCCGATACGAACTTTGTACTTTGCTATGGAATTCTACCAGGATTGAGTTTACATGCAAAAACTGTCTATTTCAACTAAATTGGTGCATCCGATACGAACTTTGTACTTTGCTATGGAATTCTACCAGGATTGAGTTTACATGCAAAAACTGTCTATTTCAACTAAATTGGTGCATCCGATACGAACTTTGTACTTTGCTATGGAATTCTACCAGGATTGAGTTTACATGCAAAAACTGTCTATTTCAACTAAATTGGTGCATCCGTTATGAACTTTGTACTTTGCTATGGAATTCTACCAGGATTGAGTTTACATGCAAAAACTGTCTATTTCAACTAAATTCGTGCATCCGTTACGAACTTTGTACTTTGCTATGGAATTCTACCAGGATTGAGTTTACATGCAAAAACTGTCTATTTCAACTAAATTGGTGCATCCGATACGAACTTTGTACTTTGCTATGGAATTCTACCAGGATTGAGTTTACATGCAAAAACTCTCTATTTCAACTAAATTGGTGCATCCGATACGAACTTTGTACTTTGCTATGGAATTCTACCAGGATTGAGTTTACATGCAAAAACTGTCTATTTCAACTAAATTGGTGCATCCAAACCGAACTTTGTACTTTGCTATGGAATTCTACCAGGATTGAGTTTACATGCAAAAACTGTCTATTTCAACTAAATTGGTGCATCCGATACGAACTTTGTACTTTGCTATGGAATTCTACCAGGATTGAGTTTACATGCAAAAACTGTCTATTTCAACTAAATTGGTGCATCCGTTACGAACTTTGTACTTTGCTATGGAATTCTACCAGGATTGAGTTTACATGCAAAAACTGTCTATTTCAACTAAATTGGTGCATCCGTTACGAACTTTGTACTTTGCTATGGAATTCTACCAGGATTGAGTTTACATGCAAAAACTGTCTATTTCAACTAAATTGGTGCATCCGATACGAACTTTGTACTTTGCTATGGAATTCTACCAGGATTGAGTTTACATGCAAAAACTGTCTATTTCAACTAAATTGGTGCATTCAAACCGAACTTTGTACTTTGCTATGGAATTCTACCAGGATTGAGTTTACATGCAAAAACTGTCTATTTCAACTAAATTGGTGCATCCGTTATGAACTTTGTACTTTGCTATGGAATTCTACCAGGATTGAGTTTACATGCAAAAACTGTCTATTTCAACTAAATTGGTGCATCCGTTACGAACTTTGTACTTTGCTATGGAATTCTACCAGGATTGAGTTTACATGCAAAAACTGTCTATTTCAACTAAATTGGTGCATCCGTTATGAACTTTGTACTTTGCTATGGAATTCTACCAGGATTGAGTTTACATGCAAAAACTGTCTATTTCAACTAAATTGGTGCATCCGTTATGAACTTTGTACTTTGCTATGGAATTCTACCAGGATTGAGTTTACATGCAAAAACTGTCTATTTCAACTAAATTGGTGCATCCGTTATGAACTTTGTACTTTGCTATGGAATTCTACCAGGATTGAGTTTACATGCAAAAACTTTCTATTTCAACTAAATTGGTGCATCCGATACGAACTTTGTACTTTGCTATGGAATTCTACCAGGATTGAGTTTACATGCAAAAACTGTCTATTTCAACTAAATTGGTGCATCCGTTATGAACTTTGTACTTTGCTATGGAATTCTACCAGGATTGAGTTTACATGCAAAAACTTTCTATTTCAACTAAATTGGTGCATCCGTTATGAACTTTGTACTTTGCTATGGAATTCTACCAGGATTGAGTTTACATGCAAAAACTGTCTATTTCAACTAAATTGGTGCATCCGTTATGAACTTTGTACTTTGCTATGGAATTCTACCAGGATTGAGTTTACATGCAAAAACTGTCTATTTCAACTAAATTGGTGCATCCGTTATGAACTTTGTACTTTGCTATGGAATTCTACCAGGATTGAGTTTACATGCAAAAACTGTCTATTTCAACTAAATTGGTGCATCCGTTACGAACTTTGTACTTTGCTATGGAATTCTACCAGGATTGAGTTTACATGCAAAAACTGTCTATTTCAACTAAATTGGTGCATCCGATACGAACTTTGTACTTTGCTATGGAATTCTACCAGGATTGAGTTTACATGCAAAAACTGTCTATTTCAACTAAATTGGTGCATCCGTTATGAACTTTGTACTTTGCTATGGAATTCTACCAGGATTGAGTTTACATGCAAAAACTTTCTATTTCAACTAAATTGGTGCATCCGTTATGAACTTTGTACTTTGCTATGGAATTCTACCAGGATTGAGTTTACATGCAAAAACTGTCTATTTCAACTAAATTGGTGCATCCGTTATGAACTTTGTACTTTGCTATGGAATTCTACCAGGATTGAGTTTACATGCAAAAACTGTCTATTTCAACTAAATTGGTGCATCCGTTATGAACTTTGTACTTTGCTATGGAATTCTACCAGGATTGAGTTTACATGCAAAAACTGTCTATTTCAACTAAATTGGTGCATCCGTTATGAACTTTGTACTTTGCTATGGAATTCTACCAGGATTGAGTTTACATGCAAAAACTGTCTATTTCAACTAAATTGGTGCATCCGTTACGAACTTTGTACTTTGCTATGGAATTCTACCAGGATTGAGTTTACATGCAAAAACTGTCTATTTCAACTAAATTGGTGCATCCGTTATGAACTTTGTACTTTGCTATGGAATTCTACCAGGATTGAGTTTACATGCAAAAACTGTCTATTTCAACTAAATTGGTGCATCCGTTACGAACTTTGTACTTTGCTATGGAATTCTACCAGGATTGAGTTTACATGCAAAAACTGTCTATTTCAACTAAATTGGTGCATCCGTTACGAACTTTGTACTTTGCTATGGAATTCTACCAGGATTGAGTTTACATGCAAAAACTGTCTATTTCAACTAAATTGGTGCATCCGTTATGAACTTTGTACTTTGCTATGGAATTCTACCAGGATTGAGTTTACATGCAAAAACTGTCTATTTCAACTAAATTGGTGCATCCGTTATGAACTTTGTACTTTGCTATGGAATTCTACCAGGATTGAGTTTACATGCAAAAACTGTCTATTTCAACTAAATTGGTGCATCCGTTATGAACTTTGTACTTTGCTATGGAATTCTACCAGGATTGAGTTTACATGCAAAAACTGTCTATTTCAACTAAATTGGTGCATCCGTTATGAACTTTGTACTTTGCTATGGAATTCTACCAGGATTGAGTTTACATGCAAAAACTGTCTATTTCAACTAAATTGGTGCATCCGTTATGAACTTTGTACTTTGCTATGGAATTCTACCAGGATTGAGTTTACATGCAAAAACTGTCTATTTCAACTAAATTGGTGCATCCGTTACGAACTTTGTACTTTGCTATGGAATTCTACCAGGATTGAGTTTACATGCAAAAACTGTCTATTTCAACTAAATTGGTGCATCCGTTATGAACTTTGTACTTTGCTATGGAATTCTACCAGGATTGAGTTTACATGCAAAAACTGTCTATTTCAACTAAATTGGTGCATCCGTTACGAACTTTGTACTTTGCTATGGAATTCTACCAGGATTGAGTTTACATGCAAAAACTGTCTATTTCAACTAAATTGGTGCATCCGTTACGAACTTTGTACTTTGCTATGGAATTCTACCAGGATTGAGTTTACATGCAAAAACTGTCTATTTCAACTAAATTGGTGCATCCGTTATGAACTTTATACTTTGCTATGGAATTCTACCAGGATTGAGTTTACATGCAAAAACTGTCTATTTCAACTAAATTGGTGCATCCGATACGAACTTTGTACTTTGCTATGGAATTCTACCAGGATTGAGTTTACATGCAAAAACTGTCTATTTCAACTAAATTGGTGCATCCGTTATGAACTTTGTACTTTGCTATGGAATTCTACCAGGATTGAGTTTACATGCAAAAACTGTCTATTTCAACTAAATTGGTGCATCCAAACCGAACTTTGTACTTTGCTATGGAATTCTACCAGGATTGAGTTTACATGCAAAAACTGTCTATTTCAACTAAATTGGTGCATCCGATACGAACTTTGTACTTTGCTATGGAATTCTACCAGGATTGAGTTTACATGCAAAAACTGTCTATTTCAACTAAATTGGTGCATCCGATACGAACTTTGTACTTTGCTATGGAATTCTACCAGGATTGAGTTTACATGCAAAAACTGTCTATTTCAACTAAATTGGTGCATCCGTTATGAACTTTGTACTTTGCTATGGAATTCTACCAGGATTGAGTTTACATGCAAAAACTGTCTATTTCAACTAAATTGGTGCATCCGATACGAACTTTGTACTTTGCTATGGAATTCTACCAGGATTGAGTTTACATGCAAAAACTGTCTATTTCAACTAAATTGGTGCATCCGTTATGAACTTTGTAATTTGCTATGGAATTCTACCAGGATTGAGTTTACATGCAAAAACTGTCTATTTCAACTAAATTGGTGCATCCGTTATGAACTTTGTACTTTGCTATGGAATTCTACCAGGATTGAGTTTACATGCAAAAACTGTCTATTTCAACTAAATTGGTGCATCCGTTACGAACTTTGTACTTTGCTATGGAATTCTATCAGGATTGAGTTTACATGCAAAAACTGTCTATTTCAACTAAATTGGTGCATCCGTAACGAACTTTGTACTTTGCTATGGAATTCTACCAGGATTGAGTTTACATGCAAAAACTGTCTATTTCAACTAAATTGGTGCATCCGTTACGAACTTTGTACTTTGCTATGGAATTCTACCAGGATTGAGTTTACATGCAAAAACTGTCTATTTCAACTAAATTGGTGCATCCGTTATGAACTTTGTACTTTGCTATGGAATTCTACCAGGATTGAGTTTACATGCAAAAACTGTCTATTTCAACTAAATTGGTGCATCCGATACGAACTTTGTACTTTGCTATGGAATTCTACCAGGATTGAGTTTACATGCAAAAACTGTCTATTTCAACTAAATTGGTGCATCCGTTATGAACTTTGTACTTTGCTATGGAATTCTACCAGGATTGAGTTTACATGCAAAAACTGTCTATTTCAACTAAATTGGTGCATCCGTTATGAACTTTGTACTTTGCTATGGAATTCTACCAGGATTGAGTTTACATGCAAAAACTGTCTATTTCAACTAAATTGGTGCATCCGTTATGAACTTTGTACTTTGCTATGGAATTCTACCAGGATTGAGTTTACATGCAAAAACTGTCTATTTCAACTAAATTGGTGCATCCGATACGAACTTTGTACTTTGCTATGGAATTCTACCAGGATTGAGTTTACATGCAAAAACTGTCTATTTCAACTAAATTGGTGCATCCGATACGAACTTTGTACTTTGCTATGGAATTCTACCAGGATTGAGTTTACATGCAAAAACTGTCTATTTCAACTAAATTTGTGCATCCGATACGAACTTTGTACTTTGCTATGGAATTCTACCAGGATTGAGTTTACATGCAAAAACTGTCTATTTCAACTAAATTGGTGCATCCGTTATGAACTTTGTACTTTGCTATGGAATTCTACCAGGATTGAGTTTACATGCAAAAACTGTCTATTTCAACTAAATTGGTGCATCCGTTATGAACTTTGTACTTTGCTATGGAATTCTACCAGGATTGAGTTTACATGCAAAAACTGTCTATTTCAACTAAATTGGTGCATCCGTTATGAACTTTGTACTTTGCTATGGAATTCTACCAGGATTGAGTTTACATGCAAAAACTGTCTATTTCAACTAAATTGGTGCATCCGATACGAACTTTGTACTTTGCTATGGAATTCTACCAGGATTGAGTTTACATGCAAAAACTGTCTATTTCAACTAAATTGGTGCATCCGATACGAACTTTGTACTTTGCTATGGAATTCTACCAGGATTGAGTTTACATGCAAAAACTGTCTATTTCAACTAAATTGGTGCATCCGTTATGAACTTTGTACTTTGCTATGGAATTCTACCAGGATTGAGTTTACATGCAAAAACTGTCTATTTCAACTAAATTGGTGCATCCGTTATGAACTTTGTACTTTGCTATGGAATTCTACCAGGATTGAGTTTACATGCAAAAACTGTCTATTTCAACTAAATTGGTGCATCCGATACGAACTTTGTACTTTGCTATGGAATTCTACCAGGATTGAGTTTACATGCAAAAACTGTCTATTTCAACTAAATTGGTGCATCCGTTATGAACTTTGTACTTTGCTATGGAATTCTACCAGGATTGAGTTTACATGCAAAAACTGTCTATTTCAACTAAATTGGTGCATCCGTTATGAACTTTGTACTTTGCTATGGAATTCTACCAGGATTGAGTTTACATGCAAAAACTGTCTATTTCAACTAAATTGGTGCATCCGATACGAACTTTGTACTTTGCTATGGAATTCTACCAGGATTGAGTTTACATGCAAAAACTGTCTATTTCAACTAAATTGGTGCATCCGTTATGAACTTTGTACTTTGCTATGGAATTCTACCAGGATTGAGTTTACATGCAAAAACTTTCTATTTCAACTAAATTGGTGCATCCGATACGAACTTTGTACTTTGCTATGGAATTCTACCAGGATTGAGTTTACATGCAAAAACTGTCTATTTCAACTAAATTGGTGCATCCGATACGAACTTTGTACTTTGCTATGGAATTCTACCAGGATTGAGTTTACATGCAAAAACTGTCTATTTCAACTAAATTGGTGCATCCGTTATGAACTTTGTACTTTGCTATGGAATTCTACCAGGATTGAGTTTACATGCAAAAACTGTCTATTTCAACTAAATTGGTGCATCCGTTACGAACTTTGTACTTTGCTATGGAATTCTACCAGGATTGAGTTTACATGCAAAAACTGTCTATTTCAACTAAATTGGTGCATCCGTTATGAACTTTGTACTTTGCTATGGAATTCTACCAGGATTGAGTTTACATGCAAAAACTGTCTATTTCAACTAAATTGGTGCATCCGATACGAACTTTGTACTTTGCTATGGAATTCTACCAGGATTGAGTTTACATGCAAAAACTGTCTATTTCAACTAAATTGGTGCATCCGATACGAACTTTGTACTTTGCTATGGAATTCTACCAGGATTGAGTTTACATGCAAAAACTTTCTATTTCAACTAAATTGGTGCATCCGATACGAACTTTGTACTTTGCTATGGAATTCTACCAGGATTGAGTTTACATGCAAAAACTGTCTATTTCAACTAAATTGGTGCATCCGATACGAACTTTGTACTTTGCTATGGAATTCTACCAGGATTGAGTTTACATGCAAAAACTGTCTATTTCAACTAAATTGGTGCATCCGTTATGAACTTTGTACTTTGCTATGGAATTCTACCAGGATTGAGTTTACATGCAAAAACTGTCTATTTCAACTAAATTGGTGCATCCGATACGAACTTTGTACTTTGCTATGGAATTCTACCAGGATTGAGTTTACATGCAAAAACTGTCTATTTCAACTAAATTGGTGCATCCGTTATGAACTTTGTACTTTGCTATGGAATTCTACCAGGATTGAGTTTACATGCAAAAACTTTCTATTTCAACTAAATTGGTGCATCCGATACGAACTTTGTACTTTGCTATGGAATTCTACCAGGATTGAGTTTACATGCAAAAACTGTCTATTTCAACTAAATTGGTGCATCCGATACGAACTTTGTACTTTGCTATGGAATTCTACCAGGATTGAGTTTACATGCAAAAACTGTCTATTTCAACTAAATTGGTGCATCCGTTATGAACTTTGTACTTTGCTATGGAATTCTACCAGGATTGAGTTTACATGCAAAAACTGTCTATTTCAACTAAATTGGTGCATCCGTTACGAACTTTGTACTTTGCTATGGAATTCTACCAGGATTGAGTTTACATGCAAAAACTGTCTATTTCAACTAAATTGGTGCATCCGTTATGAACTTTGTACTTTGCTATGGAATTCTACCAGGATTGAGTTTACATGCAAAAACTGTCTATTTCAACTAAATTGGTGCATCCGATACGAACTTTGTACTTTGCTATGGAATTCTACCAGGATTGAGTTTACATGCAAAAACTGTCTATTTCAACTAAATTGGTGCATCCGTTATGAACTTTGTACTTTGCTATGGAATTCTACCAGGATTGAGTTTACATGCAAAAACTGTCTATTTCAACTAAATTGGTGCATCCGTTATGAACTTTGTACTTTGCTATGGAATTCTACCAGGATTGAGTTTACATGCAAAAACTGTCTATTTCAACTAAATTGGTGCATCCGATACGAACTTTGTACTTTGCTATGGAATTCTACCAGGATTGAGTTTACATGCAAAAACTGTCTATTTCAACTAAATTGGTGCATCCGATACGAACTTTGTACTTTGCTATGGAATTCTACCAGGATTGAGTTTACATGCAAAAACTGTCTATTTCAACTAAATTGGTGCATCCGTTATGAACTTTGTACTTTGCTATGGAATTCTACCAGGATTGAGTTTACATGCAAAAACTGTCTATTTCAACTAAATTGGTGCATCCGTTATGAACTTTGTACTTTGCTATGGAATTCTACCAGGATTGAGTTTACATGCAAAAACTGTCTATTTCAACTAAATTGGTGCATCCGATACGAACTTTGTACTTTGCTATGGAATTCTACCAGGATTGAGTTTACATGCAAAAACTGTCTATTTCAACTAAATTGGTGCATCCGTTATGAACTTTGTACTTTGCTATGGAATTCTACCAGGATTGAGTTTACATGCAAAAACTGTCTATTTCAACTAAATTGGTGCATCCGTTATGAACTTTGTACTTTGCTATGGAATTCTACCAGGATTGAGTTTACATGCAAAAACTGTCTATTTCAACTAAATTGGTGCATCCGATACGAACTTTGTACTTTGCTATGGAATTCTACCAGGATTGAGTTTACATGCAAAAACTGTCTATTTCAACTAAATTGGTGCATCCGTTATGAACTTTGTACTTTGCTATGGAATTCTACCAGGATTGAGTTTACATGCAAAAACTTTCTATTTCAACTAAATTGGTGCATCCGATACGAACTTTGTACTTTGCTATGGAATTCTACCAGGATTGAGTTTACATGCAAAAACTGTCTATTTCAACTAAATTGGTGCATCCGATACGAACTTTGTACTTTGCTATGGAATTCTACCAGGATTGAGTTTACATGCAAAAACTGTCTATTTCAACTAAATTGGTGCATCCGTTATGAACTTTGTAATTTGCTATGGAATTCTACCAGGAATGAGTTTACATGCAAAAACTGTCTATTTCAACTAAATTGGTGCATCCGTTATGAACTTTGTACTTTGCTATGGAATTCTACCAGGATTGAGTTTACATGCAAAAACTGTCTATTTCAACTAAATTGGTGCATCCGTTATGAACTTTGTACTTTGCTATGGAATTCTACCAGGATTGAGTTTACATGCAAAAACTGTCTATTTCAACTAAATTGGTGCATCCGATACGAACTTTGTACTTTGCTATGGAATTCTACCAGGATTGAGTTTACATGCAAAAACTGTCTATTTCAACTAAATTGGTGCATCCGATACGAACTTTGTACTTTGCTATGGAATTCTACCAGGATTGAGTTTACATGCAAAAACTGTCTATTTCAACTAAATTGGTGCATCCGTTATGAACTTTGTACTTTGCTATGGAATTCTACCAGGATTGAGTTTACATGCAAAAACTGTCTATTTCAACTAAATTGGTGCATCCGATACGAACTTTGTACTTTGCTATGGAATTCTACCAGGATTGAGTTTACATGCAAAAACTGTCTATTTCAACTAAATTGGTGCATCCGTTATGAACTTTGTACTTTGCTATGGAATTCTACCAGGATTGAGTTTACATGCAAAAACTGTCTATTTCAACTAAATTGGTGCATCCGTTATGAACTTTGTACTTTGCTATGGAATTCTACCAGGATTGAGTTTACATGCAAAAACTGTCTATTTCAACTAAATTGGTGCATCCGATACGAACTTTGTACTTTGCTATGGAATTCTACCAGGATTGAGTTTACATGCAAAAACTGTCTATTTCAACTAAATTGGTGCATCCGTTATGAACTTTGTACTTTGCTATGGAATTCTACCAGGATTGAGTTTACATGCAAAAACTTTCTATTTCAACTAAATTGGTGCATCCGATACGAACTTTGTACTTTGCTATGGAATTCTACCAGGATTGAGTTTACATGCAAAAACTGTCTATTTCAACTAAATTGGTGCATCCGATACGAACTTTGTACTTTGCTATGGAATTCTACCAGGATTGAGTTTACATGCAAAAACTGTCTATTTCAACTAAATTGGTGCATCCGTTATGAACTTTGTAATTTGCTATGGAATTCTACCAGGATTGAGTTTACATGCAAAAACTGTCTATTTCAACTAAATTGGTGCATCCGTTATGAACTTTGTACTTTGCTATGGAATTCTACCAGGATTGAGTTTACATGCAAAAACTGTCTATTTCAACTAAATTGGTGCATCCGTTACGAACTTTGTACTTTGCTATGGAATTCTACCAGGATTGAGTTTACATGCAAAAACTGTCTATTTCAACTAAATTGGTGCATCCGATACGAACTTTGTACTTTGCTATGGAATTCTACCAGGATTGAGTTTACATGCAAAAACTGTCTATTTCAACTAAATTGGTGCATCCGTTATGAACTTTGTACTTTGCTATGGAATTCTACCAGGATTGAGTTTACATGCAAAAACTGTCTATTTCAACTAAATTGGTGCATCCGTTATGAACTTTGTACTTTGCTATGGAATTCTACCAGGATTGAGTTTACATGCAAAAACTGTCTATTTCAACTAAATTGGTGCATCCGTTATGAACTTTGTACTTTGCTATGGAATTCTACCAGGATTGAGTTTACATGCAAAAACTGTCTATTTCAACTAAATTGGTGCATCCGTTATGAACTTTGTACTTTGCTATGGAATTCTACCAGGATTGAGTTTACATGCAAAAACTGTCTATTTCAACTAAATTGGTGCATCCGTTATGAACTTTGTACTTTGCTATGGAATTCTACCAGGATTGAGTTTACATGCAAAAACTGTCTATTTCAACTAAATTGGTGCATCCGTTATGAACTTTGTACTTTGCTATGGAATTCTACCAGGATTGAGTTTACATGCAAAAACTGTCTATTTCAACTAAATTGGTGCATCCGTTACGAACTTTGTACTTTGCTATGGAATTCTACCAGGATTGAGTTTACATGCAAAAACTGTCTATTTCAACTAAATTGGTGCATCCGTTATGAACTTTGTACTTTGCTATGGAATTCTACCAGGATTGAGTTTACATGCAAAAACTGTCTATTTCAACTAAATTGGTGCATCCGTTATGAACTTTGTACTTTGCTATGGAATTCTACCAGGATTGAGTTTACATGCAAAAACTGTCTATTTCAACTAAATTGGTGCATCCGTTATGAACTTTGTACTTTGCTATGGAATTCTACCAGGATTGAGTTTACATGCAAAAACTGTCTATTTCAACTAAATTGGTGCATCCGTTACGAACTTTGTACTTTGCTATGGAATTCTACCAGGATTGAGTTTACATGCAAAAACTGTCTATTTCAACTAAATTGGTGCATCCGTTATGAACTTTGTACTTTGCTATGGAATTCTACCAGGATTGAGTTTACATGCAAAAACTGTCTATTTCAACTAAATTGGTGCATCCGTTACGAACTTTGTACTTTGCTATGGAATTCTACCAGGATTGAGTTTACATGCAAAAACTGTCTATTTCAACTAAATTGGTGCATCCGTTATGAACTTTGTACTTTGCTATGGAATTCTACCAGGATTGAGTTTACATGCAAAAACTGTCTATTTCAACTAAATTGGTGCATCCGTTATGAACTTTGTACTTTGCTATGGAATTCTACCAGGATTGAGTTTACATGCAAAAACTGTCTATTTCAACTAAATTGGTGCATCCGTTATGAACTTTGTACTTTGCTATGGAATTCTACCAGGATAGAGTTTACATGCAAAAACTGTCTATTTCAACTAAATTGGTGCATCCGATACGAACTTTGTACTTTGCTATGGAATTTTACCAGGATTGAGTTTACATGCAAAAACTGTCTATTTCAACTAAATTGGTGCATCCGTTATGAACTTTGTACTTTGCTATGGAATTCTACCAGGATTGAGTTTACATGCAAAAACTGTCTATTTCAACTAAATTGGTGCATCCGTTATGAACTTTGTACTTTGCTATGGAATTCTACCAGGATTGAGTTTACATGCAAAAACTGTCTATTTCAACTAAATTGGTGCATCCGATACGAACTTTGTACTTTGCTATGGAATTCTACCAGGATTGAGTTTACATGCAAAAACTGTCTATTTCAACTAAATTGGTGCATCCGATACGAACTTTGTACTTTGCTATGGAATTCTACCAGGATTGAGTTTACATGCAAAAACTGTCTATTTCAACTAAATTGGTGCATCCGTTATGAACTTTGTACTTTGCTATGGAATTCTACCAGGATTGAGTTTACATGCAAAAACTTTCTATTTCAACTAAATTGGTGCATCCGTTACGAACTTTGTACTTTGCTATGGAATTCTACCAGGATTGAGTTTACATGCAAAAACTGTCTATTTCAACTAAATTGGTGCATCCGTTACGAACTTTGTACTTTGCTATGGAATTCTACCAGGATTGAGTTTACATGCAAAAACTGTCTATTTCAACTAAATTGGTGCATCCGTTATGAACTTTGTACTTTGCTATGGAATTCTACCAGGATTGAGTTTACATGCAAAAACTGTCTATTTCAACTAAATTGGTGCATCCGATACGAACTTTGTACTTTGCTATGGAATTCTACCAGGATTGAGTTTACATGCAAAAACTGTCTATTTCAACTAAATTGGTGCATCCGTTACGAACTTTGTACTTTGCTATGGAATTCTACCAGGATTGAGTTTACATGCAAAAACTGTCTATTTCAACTAAATTGGTGCATCCGTTACGAACTTTGTACATTGCTATGGAATTCTACCAGGATTGAGTTTACATGCAAAAACTGTCTATTTCAACTAAATTGGTGCATCCGTTACGAACTTTGTACTTTGCTATGGAATTCTACCAGGATTGAGTTTACATGCAAAAACTGTCTATTTCAACTAAATTGGTGCATCCGATACGAACTTTGTACTTTGCTATGGAATTCTACCAGGATTGAGTTTACATGCAAAAACTGTCTATTTCAACTAAATTGGTGCATCCGTTACGAACTTTGTACTTTGCTATGGAATTCTACCAGGATTGAGTTTACATGCAAAAACTGTCTATTTCAACTAAATTGGTGCATCCGTTATGAACTTTGTACTTTGCTATGGAATTCTACCAGGATTGAGTTTACATGCAAAAACTGTCTATTTCAACTAAATTGGTGCATCCGTTACGAACTTTGTACTTTGCTATGGAATTCTACCAGGATTGAGTTTACATGCAAAAACTGTCTATTTCAACTAAATTGGTGCATCCGCTATGAACTTTGTACTTTGCTATGGAATTCTACCAGGATTGAGTTTACATGCAAAAACTGTCTATTTCAACTAAATTGGTGCATCCGATACGAACTTTGTACTTTGCTATGGAATTCTACCAGGATTGAGTTTACATGCAAAAACTGTCTATTTCAACTAAATTGGTGCATCCGTTATGAACTTTGTACTTTGCTATGGAATTCTACCAGGATTGAGTTTACATGCAAAAACTGTCTATTTCAACTAAATTGGTGCATCCGTTATGAACTTTGTACTTTGCTATGGAATTCTACCAGGATTGAGTTTACATGCAAAAACTGTCTATTTCAACTAAATTGGTGCATCCGATACGAACTTTGTACTTTGCTATGGAATTCTACCAGGATTGAGTTTACATGCAAAAACTGTCTATTTCAACTAAATTGGTGCATCCGATACGAACTTTGTACTTTGCTATGGAATTCTACCAGGATTGAGTTTACATGCAAAAACTGTCTATTTCAACTAAATTGGTGCATCCGTTATGAACTTTGTACTTTGCTATGGAATTCTACCAGGATTGAGTTTACATGCAAAAACTTTCTATTTCAACTAAATTGGTGCATCCGATACGAACTTTGTACTTTGCTATGGAATTCTACCAGGATTGAGTTTACATGCAAAAACTGTCTATTTCAACTAAATTGGTGCATCCGTTACGAACTTTGTACTTTGCTATGGAATTCTACCAGGATTGAGTTTACATGCAAAAACTGTCTATTTCAACTAAATTGGTGCATTCGCTACGAACTTTGTACTTTGCTATGGAATTCTACCAGGATTGAGTTTACATGCAAAAACTGTCTATTTCAACTAAATTGGTGCATCCGTTACGAACTTTGTACTTTGCTATGGAATTCTACCAGGATTGAGTTTACATGCAAAAACTGTCTATTTCAACTAAATTGGTGCATCCGTTACGAACTTTGTACTTTGCTATGGAATTCTACCAGGATTGAGTTTACATGCAAAAACTGTCTATTTCAACTAAATTGGTGCATCCGTTACGAACTTTGTACTTTGCTATGGAATTCTACCAGGATTGAGTTTACATGCAAAAACTGTCTATTTCAACTAAATTGGTGCATCCGTTATGAACTTTGTACTTTGCTATGGAATTCTACCAGGATTGAGTTTACATGCAAAAACTGTCTATTTCAACTAAATTGGTGCATCCGTTACGAACTTTGTACTTTGCTATGGAATTCTACCAGGATTGAGTTTACATGCAAAAACTGTCTATTTCAACTAAATTGGTGCATCCGTTACGAACTTTGTACTTTGCTATGGAATTCTACCAGGATTGAGTTTACATGCAAAAACTGTCTATTTCAACTAAATTGGTGCATCCGTTATGAACTTTGTACTTTGCTATGGAATTCTACCAGGATTGAGTTTACATGCAAAAACTGTCTATTTCAACTAAATTGGTGCATCCGTTACGAACTTTGTACTTTGCTATGGAATTCTACCAGGATTGAGTTTACATGCAAAAACTGTCTATTTCAACTAAATTGGTGCATCCGTTACGAACTTTGTACTTTGCTATGGAATTCTACCAGGATTGAGTTTACATGCAAAAACTGTCTATTTCAACTAAATTGGTGCATCCGCTACGAACTTTGTACTTTGCTATGGAATTCTACCAGGATTGAGTTTACATGCAAAAACTGTCTATTTCAACTAAATTGGTGCATCCGTTATGAACTTTGTACTTTGCTATGGAATTCTACCAGGATTGAGTTTACATGCAAAAACTGTCTATTTCAACTAAATTGGTGCATCCGTTATGAACTTTGTACTTTGCTATGGAATTCAACCAGGAACGAGTTTTCATGCAAAAACTGTCTATTTCAACTAAATTGGTGCATCCGTTATGAACTTTGTACTTTGCTATGGAATTCTACCAGGATTGAGTTTACATGCAAAAACTGTCTATTTCAACTAAATTGGTGCATCCGTTATGAACTTTGTACTTTGCTATGGAATTCTACCAGGATTGAGTTTACATGCAAAAACTGTCTATTTCAACTAAATTGGTGCATCCGTTATGAACTTTGTACTTTGCTATGGAATTCTACCAGGATTGAGTTTACATGCAAAAACTGTCTATTTCAACTAAATTGGTGCATCCGTTATGAACTTTAGTTAATTTTTACATGGCCGGTTTGGCCATAAAAAAATATGTTTTTATTAACTAAAACTTAAAACTAGGTCTTAACACTATTGAGTTCCTAACCAGACCTGCACTGGTTGGCTGCTTAACTAGAACTTCCTCGTCTGAATGCTCAACTGGAACTATGTTGCCTTTGCTTTGTTTTGCGTGGATGCCGGTTGATCTTGGGAACGGATGTTTATGTTGAATGCGCGTTGTCAGCTCTCTTGGTGTCAACGCGATTATGCTCTTTGTTCGATGTAACGCTGCACGGGAATTTGTTTACGCTGCGGCGCAATCTGTTTACGAAACGCGATCTGTTTATGAAGTGCGATCATGGCTGTAGGAATATACGTTGCGCTATGTTTTATGCTGAGTATGCATTATGCTGCCTTTGTGTTGAATATGTGTTGTGCTGACTGTTGTGCTAACTCCTCCCCTCTTAATTACTTTGTCCTCAAAGTTTGTGCATCGCGTGAAAACTCAATGGTATTTCTTTATGCAGGTTTTTATCTGTGAGACTTCTTGTGCCTGGTATTTGAACTTCTATTTTTTGTTTACGACATTTAAGAAACACGTACAATATGCCAATGCCAGTTACAATTACGATCGTTGTTGTTCCTATCGATCCGAATAAATGCAATTTAAATTCCAGCGACTCATTTTGTAGATTAATGGTTTGCAATATTCTGCGGTTTTCTAATGTAATGTTGTTCAAGAACTCTGTAGGTGGATTATCTTCAAGGCTGGTCTCGTTGACTATCAATCCCAATGTTGAATGATGAGATCTTCTAGGGATGATGACTTCTGTATTGGAGAATATCTCGTCATTAATTTTTATACTGCAATTCTCGAGCTGTATTATAAATGAACCATTTAAAGATTGCTTTGAGTTGCTACAGTTTGATGTAATTTCAGCCCATGCATTATTGATCAGAATATTTGCATCGTTTATCTGTGTGATCAATTTAGCTGAATATACTTTCTCATATTGGCATTCTGAATTTTCTCCTCGTATAAGTTGGTATACACATTGCGTAGGATGTTGAAGGTTGCTTCCTTCACATAGATAATGAATACTTTCTTCTTGGCATGGTTTAATGACTTCGAATACGTGTGTTTCGTTTCTTATGATGAAGTTCTGTTTTGACATTATTCGTTTCCCATTTTTTACTATTGGTTCAATAAAATCATACTCGTAGATTTGTGAGGATATTCTTGGGAATTTTAGCATATACAGAACATGTGTCGTATTCATCATGAATTGCGCTACTGATTGAGCAAGAAGTTCTTCTGCTGTATTATAATCAAAACCATTCTTCTTCAGGAATTCGTTAATCGTTTGTAAGTCTTCGGTGGACAATAATTTGCTGTTCGGTATTCCGTGTTTGGCTGATATAATGGCTTCTTTGATAGTTTCAATCTGGTCTTGCAAAATATCTAAATTAGATAGTATTATTAGCTGTCTTGTTTCTGTTGCGTATGTTTCATATCGTTTCGCTTCGTTTGTTAGCACTTTGTTAGCAATATCGGTTACTTCTCGTAGTCTTCCATTCAAAGCTTCGTTAATCATTACTTGGTGATTGTTTTCTTCGATGAGAGAGTTCAGCGTACTGTTGATTATTTGAAGATCATCGGCATCAGGGTTACCTGCTATCCATTTCCAAACTTTCCCTATAGTGTTCCATCTTTTTTGTCTCTTAAAAGGTTTTACCTTCTTGAATGTTTCTTGTAACTTCATAGCTTTAATCTGAATTAACTTTTCTAAAGATTCTGTATGTACTTCTGTGGGTATTAATTCAATGGTTTCTTCAATCATGTTACTTATATCTATCAAGTTTATCGGGTGGATTACTCATACGTATCCCATTCGTATCTTGGCTTCTCCTAATGGTATAATCGCTAAAGGATTGTTTGATACATCGTGTATGTAGATCCTTGCCATTACGTTGCTTAATAATATAAAAATGTATCTGAAACGATATAGATTAATACATGATTAATTATTTGTTTTTCTTAAGTTCACTTTATGAATTTTTCGATCGTTAATATCGATTACGTAGGTAGGATGATTTTCCTTGATTCTGATTATCTCGAATCTCCTAGCTCTTTTGTTATTTGTTTTAGTTTTTTCATAAGCCATTTCATTCGGCATATAATCTTGATATTTTTCTTCTTTAATCTTCTCTTGTTGCTTTTCATATATTTCGGCAATCATTTTATCATTTTCGTTTCTTTGTTTAGTTCGTTCTTCGAAACTCATATTTTCATTATTCTCTCCTGTATATATATTTTTCGGCGTATTCTTAATCACGCTATGTATTGAATTATTATACTTATACGTTGCCTCTTGTATCAATGTTTGCACACTTATATCTGGTTTCGTTGCTTTAATACATCTAGCTAATTCTCGAATTGTAGAGTGAGCTCTTTCCACTTGTCCGTTCGTTTCTGACCGATTTACTGGTGTTTTAAAAATTTTAATTCCTAGATTTAATATTGTTTGTTCAATTATATTTGAAACAAATGAACTTTCATTATCCATTACAATGGTGGCGGGTATATCCCAATTATACAACAATTGTATTAAAACTTCCTTTATGTCTGCTATTGACTTTGATTTTATTGGCCTCATTTTCAAGTATTTTGAAAATTTGTCTAATGAAGAAATAAACAGAAAACTTGCATTATAAGCAAAAATATCAATATGAATTATTTCTCCTGGATACGTGGGTATTGGTGTTTTAACAGCAATAAACTTTTGAGGTTTCCTATCATATTTTTCTGTTTTACAAATTTCGCAATTTTTAACATACGACTCTGCTAATTTTCTCATTGTAGGAAAATAAAACTTTTTAATAAGTTGTAATGAATTTTCTTTTGCATTTCTATGAGCAAAATTGTGAATATTTTTTATTTCTTCTAATTGTCTTTCTTCTCCTGTTAGATCTTGTAATTGTACTTGAGAGTATCGGCATTTCATTGTTCTTGGATTGAATAATTTTTTATACACTTCTTGAATACGACTCATAGTTACTTCATCGGTTAGTATACCGTTAATGATGTTAGGATTTAGGAATCTTTTTAGTTTGTCTGTTAAGAATTCATTAGTGAAATCTGATTCGTAGAAAATATGTCTTTTAAATTTTGGGAACGGTGTGATTAGTTCATACGATGAATTGTTAGATATTTTGAAAATTAATTGATTACGATAAACGTTAATAGGGGCTTCAGTAGATAGTATGTATGTACTGTCATCATCATCAGCGGAATGCTGTGTTGGTGTTATCGAGTTAATTTGAATTCTAGATAATGCATCTGCTACGATGTTAGTTTTTCCAGGTTTGTAGCGTAGTTCATAATTATGTTCCTCTATGAACGCTTTCCATCGTTTAAGTTTTGCATTGTTATTCCTTGGCGACATTGCGTATGTTAGGGGTTGATGATCGGTTAGTATTATTATTTTTGCACCATAGATGTAATTTCGTAGGGAATGTAAAGCCCAAACTATAGCAAGCATTTCTTTTTCATTAGTAGCATAGTTTTCTTCGGTTTTTGATAAAGTTCTGGATATAAATGTTATTGGTTTTTCAACATCATTGAATTTCTGTGACAGGACAGCTCCGAGTGCTTTGTCGGATGCGTCTGTAGTCAAAATAAAATCTTGATTGAAATCGGGGTAAGCTAAAACGTCTTCGGATGATAAAATTTCTTTAAGAGTTCTGAAAGCTGATTTTGCGTCTTCATCAAATTTTATCGGAAAATTTTTCGATTGATTTTTTGTTATTTTGCAGTGGCCTTGGCCATCCTCCCCTCTTAGGAGTTTTGTTAGAGGTTTTGCTAAGGCTGCGTAATTTTTAACAAATCTTCTATAATAACCGGAAAGTCCTAAAAATGCTCGAAGTTCTCGGATAGTTTTAGGTTCGGGGTATTTTTGGATACTTTCAATTTTTTTCTCATTTGGTTTTAATCCATGTTCAGAAACAATGAATCCTAAGAATTCAACTTCTGTTTTCAAAAATTCAGATTTATCAGGTTGTATTTTAAAATTGGCTTCACGTAACGTGTTCAAAACAGTTTCTAAATTTTTCATATGTTCATCAAATGTTTTTCCAAAAACTATTATATCGTCAATGTACACATGACAAATTTTTCCAATATGTTCTCTAAGAACATCATCCATGACCCTCTGAAAAATTGAAGGTGCGTTTTTTAGACCAAAAGGTAGTCTTAAAAATTCATATTTTCCATTGTTTATTGAGAAAGCGGTTTTTTCTATATCTTTTTCTGTTAAACGAATCTGGTGAAATCCAGATGCTAGATCGAGTGTTGTATAATATTTATTGTTACCTAGATTGGCAAGAACTGTCGAAGTGTCAGGGATAGGGTACCTATCGCTCTTTGTTTTAAGATTCAGTTTCCTATAATCGATCACAAGTCGATATTTTTTTTCGTTAGATGCATCAGCTTTTTTGGGTACTATCCAAACAGGTGAATTATATGGTGATCTGGATGGTTGAATTATGCCATTATCTAATAATTTTTTAATTTGTGTTTCCACTTCTTGTTTAAGAGACAAGGGGTATGGGTACGTCTTACAGTAGACAGGTTCGTCGTCATTCGTTGATATAGTTGCTTCGATTTTTGTTGTAAATGGCAACTTCTCGTCAGGTGGCTGAAATAAATCTTGAAACTTGTTGAGAAATGAATGTAATTTTTCTTTTTCTTTACAGTTGAGATGTGTATCTCTTATTTCAATCCTATTAACTTCTTGTAATGGGTAAAGAGAAAGAGGTATTATGTTGTCGTTAATTATCAGATTATCTCTGTTAGTATCGATGAGTGCTCCAATTTCTTTGATGGTGTCATAGCCAACTATGGCATCAAATGTTTTTAATTCCTGTAGATGATAAAATTTGGCATTTACATCGGAATAAGGGGCAAAAATTTTCGCTTGTGAATATTTGGTGATAAGTAAATCTCCTCCTACTGATGAAACAAAAAATGGTTTAGTTACTTCGTGTGAAATTTTCGCATGTTTTGGGTTAATGAAATTTTTATTGGATCCTGTATCAATTAGTATTCTTATTTGTTGTCCTGCTTTACCATTGTATATAAAATATGGCAAAGCTGATTTCATTCTAAAAAATTAAGTTCGGCTTCGTGAGTTCCGTTGGATTTTTCTTGTTTTTCTATAGTTTTCAAATATCTTTCGTATGATTCGTCGTTGTCATGGGTAGTATTTGTTTCCATGTTGAAAAATCTTTGTCTTTTAAGTGGTCGAACATTACCGGAATTTTGCGGTCGGTTAGAATAATTCACTTGTTGCGATCTGATTGATGGATCGACTTCCATTGGTTCTGGCTTATTCTGTTGGAATGGATTTCTGTTTTGTTGATTCCAAACCGGACGCGAGAAAAATTGTTGTCTCGGTTGATTATTCCAAGCGGGACGCGGTAAAAATTGTGGTCTCGGTTGATACGAGTTTCCAAATTGTGGTCGAAATTTATGTGTCATCATTGGTCGTTGCCAATTGTTATGTGCTCTTGGTGGCAAAGGTGGAGCTGGTAATGGTATCAAATTTCGCGGTGCTGTGGGAGTATTGACCAATCTTGGTTTAGTCCACATTTTACGACATTCTACATTTTGGAATGAGATGCAGTAACTATAAGCTGCTGCTAAAGATGATGGTTCATAATTTCTTATAAACTTGTGCACATCTCCATCAAGACCTCTGATGAAGGAATCTATTGCCTTTTTATTGTATGTTTCTATCAGAGCTTTTGAAGCTTCTGGATGTACAAATCTTTCATCTGTTTTTATTTGGTTTGCAATCAACGAGAGAAGTCTGTTCACTTCATCATAGAATATCTCTAAAGATCGTCCTCTTTGTTGGACGCTCATCAATTGAAAATCTAGTGTCTCTAGATCTCTCTTTTCTCCATAGTATGTAATCAATGTTCGTTTAATCATGTTCCAATTAATTCCGACATTTGACGCGACTAGCGAGTCATTGGCTTCGCCTCTTATCTTTCGACGAACGAATTTGCAAATCATGTGGAACTTGTTCTGTTGTTCCACTGTATGGATAGGTGTTGTTTGATACAATTTTATCAAACCATCTACATCATTGATCCAACTATTTAATTCACTTGGATCACCGGAAAATGTTGGTAAATCCTTAACTACTCCAGGAATCTTTTCGAATGATTCTGGGTTAACTGCACTTCCGTCACTTTTATAAAAATAGAGTGGTGGATCGCTAAAATCTTCTACGACCACTGTTTCTACTAATCGTGCCTCCAAGGCTGCGATTCGATTAGTTAGAGCTTCCATTTCGATATTTTCCGATTCACTTTTTCTTAACTTTGACTTTTTCTTATTACGTTCTGCCGATTCTATTCTGGTGGAAAACCGATGTAGGGATTTCATTAAATCCTCCAGTTTGATAATTTTTTTCACAATATCGGAGTTATAAATCGAATATCGAATTAAACTTTTTCACGAATTAATTTCACTCACTTTTAAACGAAATAATTTTTATGTTTTTCTCACCTTTATAGCTTTTGTACTTACATTAATAGATGCATATTTCCCTCCTGTGATGGGGCTGTTTTATCTTCACCTCCTCTTACGGGGCTGGTTTGTCTTCACCTCCTCTTACGGGGTTGATTTCTTCACCTCCTCTTACGGGGCTGGCTTATCTTCACCTCCTCTTACGGGGCTGATTTCTTCGTTCTGACCTCCAGAGATTTCCAGTGACTCCTTCCTTCTCGGTGTGTTGGTGTGATCCTTTTCCTCCGGGAACGAGTTGTTAGCTGCTTCCGGCTACTCGGGCACCTGTGCACACGGCTGCAATTTGCGATCGGGAAAGATGTTGTCGCGACGCGGTGTGATTAACACTCTAACGTGATCACTACTCGGTACTTGCGACACTGTGTTTTACACTCTCACATGAAAACTACATGCACTGTACTATACTTCACTAGAGGTCGTCCCTATTCGGGCGCCAGTTAATTTTTACATGGCCGGTTTGGCCATAAAAAAATATGTTTTTATTAACTAAAACTTAAAACTAGGTCTTAACACTATTGAGTTCCTAACCAGACCTGCACTGGTTGGCTGCTTAACTAGAACTTCCTCGTCTGAATGCTCAACTGGAACTATGTTGCCTTTGCTTTGTTTTGCGTGGATGCCGGTTGATCTTGGGAACGGATGTTTATGTTGAATGCGCGTTGTCAGCTCTCTTGGTGTCAACGCGATTATGCTCTTTGTTCGATGTAACGCTGCACGGGAATTTGTTTACGCTGCGGCGCAATCTGTTTACGAAACGCGATCTGTTTATGAAGTGCGATCATGGCTGTAGGAATATACGTTGCGCTATGTTTTATGCTGAGTATGCATTATGCTGCCTTTGTGTTGAATATGTGTTGTGCTGACTGTTGTGCTAACTCTTTGTACTTTGCTATGGAATTCTACCAGGATTGAGTTTTCATGCAAAAACTGTCTATTTCAACTAAATTGGTGCATCCGTTATGAACTTTGTACTTTGCTATGGAATTCTACCAGGATTGAGTTTACATGCAAAAACTGTCTATTTCAACTAAATTGGTGCATCCGTTATGAACTTTGTACTTTGCTATGGAATTCTACCAGGATTGAGTTTACATGCAAAAACTGTCTATTTCAACTAAATTGGTGCATCCGTTACGAACTTTGTACTTTGCTATGGAATTCTACCAGGATTGAGTTTACATGCAAAAACTGTCTATTTCAACTAAATTGGTGCATCCGTTATGAACTTTGTACTTTGCTATGGAATTCTACCAGGATTGAGTTTACATGCAAAAACTGTCTATTTCAACTAAATTGGTGCATCCGATACGAACTTTGTACTTTGCTATGGAATTCTACCAGGATTGAGTTTACATGCAAAAACTGTCTATTTCAACTAAATTGGTGCATCCGTTATGAACTTTGTACTTTGCTATGGAATTCTACCAGGATTGAGTTTACATGCAAAAACTGTCTATTTCAACTAAATTGGTGCATCCGTTATGAACTTTGTACTTTGCTATGGAATTCTACCAGGATTGAGTTTACATGCAAAAACTGTCTATTTCAACTAAATTGGTGCATCCGTTATGAACTTTGTACTTTGCTATGGAATTCTACCAGGATTGAGTTTACATGCAAAAACTGTCTATTTCAACTAAATTGGTGCATCCGTTATGAACTTTGTACTTTGCTATGGAATTCTACCAGGATTGAGTTTACATGCAAAAACTGTCTATTTCAACTAAATTGGTGCATCCGTTATGAACTTTGTACTTTGCTATGGAATTCTACCAGGATTGAGTTTACATGCAAAAACTGTCTATTTCAACTAAATTGGTGCATCCGTTATGAACTTTGTACTTTGCTATGGAATTCTACCAGGATTGAGTTTACATGCAAAAACTGTCTATTTCAACTAAATTGGTGCATCCGTTATGAACTTTGTACTTTGCTATGGAATTCTACCAGGATTGAGTTTACATGCAAAAACTGTCTATTTCAACTAAATTGGTGCATCCGTTACGAACTTTGTACTTTGCTATGGAATTCTACCAGGATTGAGTTTACATGCAAAAACTGTCTATTTCAACTAAATTGGTGCATCCGTTACGAACTTTGTACTTTGCTATGGAATTCTACCAGGATTGAGTTTACATGCAAAAACTGTCTATTTCAACTAAATTGGTGTATCCGATACGAACTTTGTACTTTGCTATGGAATTCTACCAGGATTGAGTTTACATGCAAAAACTGTCTATTTCAACTAAATTGGTGCATCCGATACGAACTTTGTACTTTGCTATGGAATTCTACCAGGATTGAGTTTACATGCAAAAACTGTCTATTTCAACTAAATTGGTGTATCCGATACGAACTTTGTACTTTGCTATGGAATTCTACCAGGATTGAGTTTACATGCAAAAACTGTCTATTTCAACTAAATTGGTGCATCCGTTATGAACTTTGTACTTTGCTATGGAATTCTACCAGGATTGAGTTTACATGCAAAAACTGTCTATTTCAACTAAATTGGTGCATCCGTTATGAACTTTGTACTTTGCTATGGAATTCTACCAGGATTGAGTTTACATGCAAAAACTGTCTATTTCAACTAAATTGGTGCATCCGTTATGAACTTTGTACTTTGCTATGGAATTCTACCAGGATTGAGTTTACATGCAAAAACTGTCTATTTCAACTAAATTGGTGCATCCGTTATGAACTTTGTACTTTGCTATGGAATTCTACCAGGATTGAGTTTACATGCAAAAACTGTCTATTTCAACTAAATTGGTGCATCCGTTATGAACTTTGTACTTTGCTATGGAATTCTACCAGGATTGAGTTTACATGCAAAAACTGTCTATTTCAACTAAATTGGTGCATCCGTTACGAACTTTGTACTTTGCTATGGAATTCTACCAGGATTGAGTTTACATGCAAAAACTGTCTATTTCAACTAAATTGGTGTATCCGATACGAACTTTGTACTTTGCTATGGAATTCTACCAGGATTGAGTTTACATGCAAAAACTGTCTATTTCAACTAAATTGGTGCATCCGTTATGAACTTTGTACTTTGCTATGGAATTCTACCAGGATTGAGTTTACATGCAAAAACTGTCTATTTCAACTAAATTGGTGCATCCGATACGAACTTTGTACTTTGCTATGGAATTCTGCCAGGATTGAGTTTACATGCAAAAACTGTCTATTTCAACTAAATTGGTGCATCCGATACGAACTTTGTACTTTGCTATGGAATTCTACCAGGATTGAGTTTACATGCAAAAACTGTCTATTTCAACTAAATTGGTGCATCCGTTATGAACTTTGTACTTTGCTATGGAATTCTGCCAGGATTGAGTTTACATGCAAAAACTGTCTATTTCAACTAAATTGGTGCATCCGATACGAACTTTGTACTTTGCTATGGAATTCTACCAGGATTGAGTTTACATGCAAAAACTGTCTATTTCAACTAAACTGGTGCATCCGTTATGAACTTTGTACTTTGCTATGGAATTCTACCAGGATTGAGTTTACATGCAAAAACTGTCTATTTCAACTAAATTGGTGCATCCGTTACGAACTTTGTACTTTGCTATGGAATTCTACCAGGATTGAGTTTACATGCAAAAACTGTCTATTTCAACTAAATTGGTGCATCCGTTATGAACTTTGTACTTTGCTATGGAATTCTACCAGGATAGAGTTTACATGCAAAAACTGTCTATTTCAACTAAATTGGTGCATCCGATACGAACTTTGTACTTTGCTATGGAATTCTACCAGGATTGAGTTTACATGCAAAAACTGTCTATTTCAACTAAATTGGTGCATCCGTTACGAACTTTGTACTTTGCTATGGAATTCTACCAGGATTGAGTTTACATGCAAAAACTGTCTATTTCAACTAAATTGGTGCATCCGTTACGAACTTTGTACATTGCTATGGAATTCTACCAGGATTGAGTTTACATGCAAAAACTGTCTATTTCAACTAAATTGGTGCATCCGATACGAACTTTGTACTTTGCTATGGAATTCTACCAGGATTGAGTTTACATGCAAAAACTGTCTATTTCAACTAAATTGGTGCATCCGTTATGAACTTTGTACTTTGCTATGGAATTCTACCAGGATTGAGTTTACATGCAAAAACTTTCTATTTCAACTAAATTGGTGCATCCGTTACGAACTTTGTACTTTGCTATGGAATTCTACCAGGATTGAGTTTACATGCAAAAACTGTCTATTTCAACTAAATTGGTGCATCCGTTATGAACTTTGTACTTTGCTATGGAATTCTACCAGGATTGAGTTTACATGCAAAAACTGTCTATTTCAACTAAATTGGTGCATCCGTTACGAACTTTGTACTTTGCTATGGAATTCTACCAGGATTGAGTTTACATGCAAAAACTGTCTATTTCAACTAAATTGGTGCATCCGTTATGAACTTTGTACTTTGCTATGGAATTCTACCAGGATTGAGTTTACATGCAAAAACTGTCTATTTCAACTAAATTGGTGCATCCGATACGAACTTTGTACTTTGCTATGGAATTCTACCAGGATTGAGTTTACATGCAAAAACTGTCTATTTCAACTAAATTGGTGCATCCGTTACGAACTTTGTACTTTGCTATGGAATTCTACCAGGATTGAGTTTACATGCAAAAACTGTCTATTTCAACTAAATTGGTGCATCCGTTACGAACTTTGTACATTGCTATGGAATTCTACCAGGATTGAGTTTACATGCAAAAACTGTCTATTTCAACTAAATTGGTGCATCCGATACGAACTTTGTACTTTGCTATGGAATTCTACCAGGATTGAGTTTACATGCAAAAACTGTCTATTTCAACTAAATTGGTGCATCCGTTATGAACTTTGTACTTTGCTATGGAATTCTACCAGGATTGAGTTTACATGCAAAAACTTTCTATTTCAACTAAATTGGTGCATCCGTTACGAACTTTGTACTTTGCTATGGAATTCTACCAGGATTGAGTTTACATGCAAAAACTGTCTATTTCAACTAAATTGGTGCATCCGTTATGAACTTTGTACTTTGCTATGGAATTCTACCAGGATTGAGTTTACATGCAAAAACTGTCTATTTCAACTAAATTGGTGCATCCGTTACGAACTTTGTACTTTGCTATGGAATTCTACCAGGATTGAGTTTACATGCAAAAACTGTCTATTTCAACTAAATTGGTGCATCCGTTATGAACTTTGTACTTTGCTATGGAATTCTACCAGGATAGAGTTTACATGCAAAAACTGTCTATTTCAACTAAATTGGTGCATCCGATACGAACTTTGTACTTTGCTATGGAATTCTACCAGGATTGAGTTTACATGCAAAAACTGTCTATTTCAACTAAATTGGTGCATCCGTTACGAACTTTGTACTTTGCTATGGAATTCTACCAGGATTGAGTTTACATGCAAAAACTGTCTATTTCAACTAAATTGGTGCATCCGTTACGAACTTTGTACATTGCTATGGAATTCTACCAGGATTGAGTTTACATGCAAAAACTGTCTATTTCAACTAAATTGGTGCATCCGATACGAACTTTGTACTTTGCTATGGAATTCTACCAGGATTGAGTTTACATGCAAAAACTGTCTATTTCAACTAAATTGGTGCATCCGTTATGAACTTTGTACTTTGCTATGGAATTCTACCAGGATTGAGTTTACATGCAAAAACTGTCTATTTCAACTAAATTGGTGCATCCGATACGAACTTTGTACTTTGCTATGGAATTCTACCAGGATTGAGTTTACATGCAAAAACTGTCTATTTCAACTAAATTGGTGCATCCGTTACGAACTTTGTACTTTGCTATGGAATTCCTACCAGGATTGAGTTTACATGCAAAAACTGTCTATTTCAACTAAATTGGTGCATCCGATACGAACTTTGTACTTTGCTATGGAATTCTACCAGGATTGAGTTTACATGCAAAAACTGTCTATTTCAACTAAATTGGTGCATCCGATACGAACTTTGTACTTTGCTATGGAATTCTACCAGGATTGAGTTTACATGCAAAAACTGTCTATTTCAACTAAATTGGTGCATCCGATACGAACTTTGTACTTTGCTATGGAATTCTACCAGGATTGAGTTTACATGCAAAAACTGTCTATTTCAACTAAATTGGTGCATCCGTTACGAACTTTGTACTTTGCTATGGAATTCTACCAGGATTGAGTTTACATGCAAAAACTGTCTATTTCAACTAAATTGGTGCATCCGTTATGAACTTTGTACTTTGCTATGGAATTCTACCAGGATTGAGTTTACATGCAAAAACTGTCTATTTCAACTAAATTGGTGCATCCGATACGAACTTTGTACTTTGCTATGGAATTCTACCAGGATTGAGTTTACATGCAAAAACTGTCTATTTCAACTAAATTGGTGCATCCGATACGAACTTTGTACTTTGCTATGGAATTCTACCAGGATTGAGTTTACATGCAAAAACTGTCTATTTGAACGTAATTCGTGCATCCGTTATGAACTTTGTACTTTGCTATGGAATTCTACCAGGATTGAGTTTACATGCAAAAACTGTCTATTTGAACGTAATTCGTGCATCCGATACGAACTTTGTACTTTGCTATGGAATTCTACCAGGATTGAGTTTACATGCAAAAACTGTCTATTTGAACGTAATTCGTGCATCCGTTATGAACTTTGTACTTTGCTATGGAATTCTACCAGGATTGAGTTTACATGCAAAAACTGTCTATTCAACTAAATTGGTGCATCCGATACGAACTTTGTACTTTGCTATGGAATTCTACCAGGATTGAGTTTACATGCAAAAACTGTCTATTTCAACTAAATTGGTGCATCCGATACGAACTTTGTACTTTGCTATGGAATTCTACCAGGATTGAGTTTACATGCAAAAACTGTCTATTTCAACTAAATTGGTGCATCCGATACGAACTTTGTACTTTGCTATGGAATTCTACCAGGATTGAGTTTACATGCAAAAACTGTCTATTTCAACTAAATTGGTGCATCCGATACGAACTTTGTACTTTGCTATGGAATTCTACCAGGATTGAGTTTACATGCAAAAACTGTCTATTTCAACTAAATTGGTGCATCCGATACGAACTTTGTACTTTGCTATGGAATTCTACCAGGATTGAGTTTACATGCAAAAACTGTCTATTTCAACTAAATTGGTGCATCCGATACGAACTTTGTACTTTGCTATGGAATTCTACCAGGATTGAGTTTACATGCAAAAACTGTCTATTTCAACTAAATTGGTGCATCCGATACGAACTTTGTACTTTGCTATGGAATTCTACCAGGATTGAGTTTACATGCAAAAACTGTCTATTTGAACGTAATTCGTGCATCCGTTATGAACTTTGTACTTTGCTATGGAATTCTACCAGGATTGAGTTTACATGCAAAAACTGTCTATTTGAACGTAATTCGTGCATCCGATACGAACTTTGTACTTTGCTATGGAATTCTACCAGGATTGAGTTTACATGCAAAAACTGTCTATTTGAACGTAATTCGTGCATCCGTTATGAACTTTGTACTTTGCTATGGAATTCTACCAGGATTGAGTTTACATGCAAAAACTGTCTATTTCAACTAAATTGGTGCACCCGTTATGAACTTTGTACATTGCTATGGAATTCTACCAGGATTGAGTTTACATGCAAAAACTGTCTATTTGAACGTAATTCGTGCATCCGTTATGAACTTTGTACTTTGCTATGGAATTCTACCAGGATTGAGTTTACATGCAAAAACTGTCTATTTGAACGTAATTCGTGCATCCGTTATGAACTTTGTACTTTGCTATGGAATTCTACCAGGATTGAGTTTACATGCAAAAACTGTCTATTTCAACTAGATTCGTGCATCCGATACGAACTTTGTACTTTGCTATGGAATTCTACCAGGATTGAGTTTACATGCAAAAACTGTCTATTTCAACTAAATTCGTGCATCCGATACGAACTTTGTACTTTGCTATGGAATTCTACCAGGATTGAGTTTACATGCAAAAACTGTCTATTTCAATTTAATTCGTGCATCCGTTATGAACTTTGTACTTTGCTATGGAATTCTACCAGGATTGAGTTTACATGCATAAACTGTCTATTTCAACTAAATTGGTGCACCCGTTATGAACTTTGTACATTGCTATGGAATTCTACCAGGATTGAGTTTACATGCAAAAACTGTCTATTTCAACTAAATTGGTGCATCCGTTACGAACTTTGTACTTTGCTATGGAATTCTACCAGGATTGAGTTTACATGCAAAAACTGTCTATTTGAACGTCATTCGTGCATCCGTTATGAACTTTGTACTTTGCTATGGAATTCTACCAGGATTGAGTTTACATGCAAAAACTGTCTATTTCAACTAAATTGGTGCACCCGTTATGAACTTTGTACATTGCTATGGAATTCTACCAGGATTGAGTTTACATGCAAAAACTGTCTATTTCAACTAAATTGGTGCACCCGTTATGAACTTTGTACATTGCTATGGAATTCTACCAGGATTGAGTTTACATGCAAAAACTGTCTATTTCAACTAAATTGGTGCACCCGTTATGAACTTTGTACATTGCTATGGAATTCTACCAGGATTGAGTTTACATGCAAAAACTGTCTATTTGAACGTAATTCGTGCATCCGTTATGAACTTTGTACTTTGCTATGGAATTCTACCAGGATTGAGTTTACATGCAAAAACTGTCTATTTGAACGTAATTCGTGCATCCGTTATGAACTTTGTACTTTGCTATGGAATTCTACCAGGATTGAGTTTACATGCAAAAACTGTCTATTTGAACGTAATTCGTGCATCCGATACGAACTTTGTACTTTGCTATGGAATTCTACCAGGATTGAGTTTACATGCAAAAACTGTCTATTTGAACGTAATTCGTGCATCCGTTATGAACTTTGTACTTTGCTATGGAATTCTACCAGGATTGAGTTTACATGCAAAAACTGTCTATTTCAACTAAATTGGTGCACCCGTTATGAACTTTGTACATTGCTATGGAATTCTACCAGGATTGAGTTTACATGCAAAACCTGTCTATTTGAACGTAATTCGTGCATCCGTTATGAACTTTGTACTTTGCTATGGAATTCTACCAGGATTGAGTTTACATGCAAAAACTGTCTATTTGAACGTAATTCGTGCATCCGTTATGAACTTTGTACTTTGCTATGGAATTCTACCAGGATTGAGTTTACATGCAAAAACTGTCTATTTGAACGTAATTCGTGCACCCGTTATGAACTTTGTACATTGCTATGGAATTCTACCAGGATTGAGTTTACATGCAAAAACTGTCTATTTGAACGTAATTCGTGCATCCGTTATGAACTTTGTACTTTGCTATGGAATTCTACCAGGATTGAGTTTACATGCAAAAACTGTCTATTTGAACGTAATTCGTGCATCCGATACGAACTTTGTACTTTGCTATGGAATTCTACCAGGATTGAGTTTACATGCAAAAACTGTCTATTTCAACTAAATTGGTGCACCCGTTATGAACTTTGTACATTGCTATGGAATTCTACCAGGATTGAGTTTACATGCAAAAACTGTCTATTTCAACTAGATTCGTGCATCCGATACGAACTTTGTACTTTGCTATGGAATTCTACCAGGATTGAGTTTACATGCAAAAACTGTCTATTTCAACTAAATTGGTGCACCCGTTATGAACTTTGTACATTGCTATGGAATTCTACCAGGATTGAGTTTACATGCAAAAACTGTCTATTTGAACGTAATTCGTGCATCCGTTATGAACTTTGTACTTTGCTATGGAATTCTACCAGGATTGAGTTTACATGCAAAAACTGTCTATTTCAACTAGATTCGTGCATCCGATACGAACTTTGTACTTTGCTATGGAATTCTACCAGGATTGAGTTTACATGCAAAAACTGTCTATTTCAACTAAATTGGTGCATCCGATACGAACTTTGTACTTTGCTATGGAATTCTACCAGGATTGAGTTTACATGCAAAAACTGTCTATTTCAATTTAATTCGTGCATCCGTTATGAACTTTGTACTTTGCTATGGAATTCTACCAGGATTGAGTTTACATGCATAAACTGTCTATTTCAACTAAATTGGTGCACCCGTTATGAACTTTGTACATTGCTATGGAATTCTACCAGGATTGAGTTTACATGCAAAAACTGTCTATTTCAACTAAATTGGTGCATCCGATACGAACTTTGTACTTTGCTATGGAATTCTACCAGGATTGAGTTTACATGCAAAAACTGTCTATTTCAACTAAATTGGTGCATCCGTTATGAACTTTGTACTTTGCTATGGAATTCTACCAGGATTGAGTTTACATGCAAAAACTGTCTATTTCAACTAAATTGGTGCACCCGTTATGAACTTTGTACATTGCTATGGAATTCTACCAGGATTGAGTTTACATGCAAAAACTGTCTATTTGAACGTAATTCGTGCATCCGTTATGAACTTTGTACTTTGCTATGGAATTCTACCAGGATTGAGTTTACATGCAAAAACTGTCTATTTCAACTAAATTGGTGCACCCGTTATGAACTTTGTACATTGCTATGGAATTCTACCAGGATTGAGTTTACATGCAAAAACTGTCTATTTCAACTAAATTGGTGCATCCGTTATGAACTTTGTACTTTGCTATGGAATTCTACCAGGATTGAGTTTACATGCAAAAACTGTCTATTTGAACTAAATTGGTGCATCCGTTACGAACTTTGTACTTTGCTATGGAATTCTACCAGGATTGAGTTTACATGCAAAAACTGTCTATTTCAACTAAATTGGTGCATCCGATACGAACTTTGTACTTTGCTATGGAATTCTACCAGGATTGAGTTTACATGCAAAAACTGTCTATTTCAACTAAATTGGTGCATCCGATACGAACTTTGTACTTTGCTATGGAATTCTACCAGGATTGAGTTTACATGCAAAAACTGTCTATTTGAACGTAATTCGTGCATCCGTTATGAACTTTGTACTTTGCTATGGAATTCTACCAGGATTGAGTTTACATGCAAAAACTGTCTATTTCAACTAAATTGGTGCACCCGTTATGAACTTTGTACTTTGCTATGGAATTCTACCAGGATTGAGTTTACATGCAAAAACTGTCTATTTCAACTAAATTGGTGCATCCGTTATGAACTTTGTACTTTGCTATGGAATTCTACCAGGATTGAGTTTACATGCAAAAACTGTCTATTTCAACTAAATTGGTGCATCCGTTACGAACTTTGTACTTTGCTATGGAATTCTACCAGGATTGAGTTTACATGCAAAAACTGTCTATTTCAACTAAATTGGTGCATCCGTTATGAACTTTGTACTTTGCTATGGAATTCTACCAGGATTGAGTTTACATGCAAAAACTGTCTATTTCAACTAAATTGGTGCATCCGTTATGAACTTTGTACTTTGCTATGGAATTCTACCAGGATTGAGTTTACATGCAAAAACTGTCTATTTCAACTAAATTGGTGCATCCGTTATGAACTTTGTACTTTGCTATGGAATTCTACCAGGATTGAGTTTACATGCAAAAACTGTCTATTTGAACGTAAATCGTGCATCCGATACGAACTTTGTACTTTGCTATGGAATTCTACCAGGATTGAGTTTACATGCAAAAACTGTCTATTTGAACGTAATTCGTGCATCCGTTATGAACTTTGTACTTTGCTATGGAATTCTACCAGGATTGAGTTTACATGCAAAAACTGTCTATTTCAACTAAATTGGTGCACCCGTTATGAACTTTGTACTTTGCTATGGAATTCTACCAGGATTGAGTTTACATGCAAAAACTGTCTATTTCAACTAAATTGGTGCATCCGTTATGAACTTTGTACTTTGCTATGGAATTCTACCAGGATTGAGTTTACATGCAAAAACTGTCTATTTCAACTAAATTGGTGCATCCGATACGAACTTTGTACTTTGCTATGGAATTCTACCAGGATTGAGTTTACATGCAAAAACTGTCTATTTCAACTAAATTGGTGCATCCGTTACGAACTTTGTACTTTGCTATGGAATTCTACCAGGATTGAGTTTACATGCAAAAACTGTCTATTTCAACTAAATTGGTGCATCCGTTATGAACTTTGTACTTTGCTATGGAATTCTACCAGGATTGAGTTTACATGCAAAAACTGTCTATTTCAACTAAATTGGTGCATCCGTTATGAACTTTGTACTTTGCTATGGAATTCTACCAGGATTGAGTTTACATGCAAAAACTGTCTATTTCAACTAAATTGGTGCATCCGTTACGAACTTTGTACTTTGCTATGGAATTCTACCAGGATTGAGTTTACATGCAAAAACTGTCTATTTCAACTAAATTGGTGCATCCGTTATGAACTTTGTACTTTGCTATGGAATTCTACCAGGATTGAGTTTACATGCAAAAACTGTCTATTTCAACTAAATTGGTGCATCCGTTATGAACTTTGTACTTTGCTATGGAATTCTACCAGGATTGAGTTTACATGCAAAAACTGTCTATTTCAACTAAATTGGTGCATCCGTTATGAACTTTGTACTTTGCTATGGAATTCTACCAGGATTGAGTTTACATGCAAAAACTGTCTATTTCAACTAAATTGGTGCATCCGTTATGAACTTTGTACTTTGCTATGGAATTCTACCAGGATTGAGTTTACATGCAAAAACTGTCTATTTCAACTAAATTGGTGCATCCGTTACGAACTTTGTACTTTGCTATGGAATTCTACCAGGATTGAGTTTACATGCAAAAACTGTCTATTTCAACTAAATTGGTGCATCCGTTATGAACTTTGTACTTTGCTATGGAATTCTACCAGGATTGAGTTTACATGCAAAAACTGTCTATTTCAACTAAATTGGTGCATCCGTTATGAACTTTGTACTTTGCTATGGAATTCTACCAGGATTGAGTTTACATGCAAAAACTGTCTATTTCAACTAAATTGGTGCATCCGTTATGAACTTTGTACTTTGCTATGGAATTCTACCAGGATTGAGTTTACATGCAAAAACTGTCTATTTCAACTAAATTGGTGCATCCGTTATGAACTTTGTACTTTGCTATGGAATTCTACCAGGATTGAGTTTACATGCAAAAACTGTCTATTTCAACTAAATTGGTGCATCCGTTATGAACTTTGTACTTTGCTATGGAATTCTACCAGGATTGAGTTTACATGCAAAAACTGTCTATTTCAACTAAATTGGTGCATCCGTTACGAACTTTGTACTTTGCTATGGAATTCTACCAGGATTGAGTTTACATGCAAAAACTGTCTATTTCAACTAAATTGGTGCATCCGTTACGAACTTTGTACTTTGCTATGGAATTCTACCAGGATTGAGTTTACATGCAAAAACTGTCTATTTCAACTAAATTGGTGCATCCGTTATGAACTTTGTACTTTGCTATGGAATTCTACCAGGATTGAGTTTACATGCAAAAACTGTCTATTTCAACTAAATTGGTGCATCCGTTATGAACTTTGTACTTTGCTATGGAATTCTACCAGGATTGAGTTTACATGCAAAAACTGTCTATTTCAACTAAATTGGTGCATCCGTTATGAACTTTGTACTTTGCTATGGAATTCTACCAGGATTGAGTTTACATGCAAAAACTGTCTATTTCAACTAAATTGGTGCATCCGTTATGAACTTTGTACTTTGCTATGGAATTCTACCAGGATTGAGTTTACATGCAAAAACTGTCTATTTCAACTAAATTGGTGCATCCGTTATGAACTTTGTACTTTGCTATGGAATTCTACCAGGATTGAGTTTACATGCAAAAACTGTCTATTTCAACTAAATTGGTGCATCCGTTACGAACTTTGTACTTTGCTATGGAATTCTACCAGGATTGAGTTTACATGCAAAAACTGTCTATTTCAACTAAATTGGTGCATCCGTTATGAACTTTGTACTTTGCTATGGAATTCTACCAGGATTGAGTTTACATGCAAAAACTGTCTATTTCAACTAAATTGGTGCATCCGTTATGAACTTTGTACTTTGCTATGGAATTCTACCAGGATTGAGTTTACATGCAAAAACTGTCTATTTCAACTAAATTGGTGCATCCGTTATGAACTTTGTACTTTGCTATGGAATTCTACCAGGATTGAGTTTACATGCAAAAACTGTCTATTTCAACTAAATTGGTGCATCCGTTACGAACTTTGTACTTTGCTATGGAATTCTACCAGGATTGAGTTTACATGCAAAAACTGTCTATTTCAACTAAATTGGTGCATCCGTTATGAACTTTGTACTTTGCTATGGAATTCTACCAGGATTGAGTTTACATGCAAAAACTGTCTATTTCAACTAAATTGGTGCATCCGTTATGAACTTTGTACTTTGCTATGGAATTCTACCAGGATTGAGTTTACATGCAAAAACTGTCTATTTCAACTAAATTGGTGCATCCGTTATGAACTTTGTACTTTGCTATGGAATTCTACCAGGATTGAGTTTACATGCAAAAACTGTCTATTTCAACTAAATTGGTGCATCCGTTACGAACTTTGTACTTTGCTATGGAATTCTACCAGGATTGAGTTTACATGCAAAAACTGTCTATTTCAACTAAATTGGTGCATCCGTTATGAACTTTGTACTTTGCTATGGAATTCTACCAGGATTGAGTTTACATGCAAAAACTGTCTATTTCAACTAAATTGGTGCATCCGTTATGAACTTTGTACTTTGCTATGGAATTCTACCAGGATTGAGTTTACATGCAAAAACTGTCTATTTCAACTAAATTGGTGCATCCGTTATGAACTTTGTACTTTGCTATGGAATTCTACCAGGATTGAGTTTACATGCAAAAACTGTCTATTTCAACTAAATTGGTGCATCCGTTATGAACTTTGTACTTTGCTATGGAATTCTACCAGGATTGAGTTTACATGCAAAAACTGTCTATTTCAACTAAATTGGTGCATCCGTTACGAACTTTGTACTTTGCTATGGAATTCTACCAGGATTGAGTTTACATGCAAAAACTGTCTATTTCAACTAAATTGGTGCATCCGTTATGAACTTTGTACTTTGCTATGGAATTCTACCAGGATTGAGTTTACATGCAAAAACTGTCTATTTCAACTAAATTGGTGCATCCGTTACGAACTTTGTACTTTGCTATGGAATTCTACCAGGATTGAGTTTACATGCAAAAACTGTCTATTTCAACTAAATTGGTGCATCCGTTACGAACTTTGTACTTTGCTATGGAATTCTACCAGGATTGAGTTTACATGCAAAAACTGTCTATTTCAACTAAATTGGTGCATCCGTTATGAACTTTGTACTTTGCTATGGAATTCTACCAGGATTGAGTTTACATGCAAAAACTGTCTATTTCAACTAAATTGGTGCATCCGTTATGAACTTTGTACTTTGCTATGGAATTCTACCAGGATTGAGTTTACATGCAAAAACTGTCTATTTCAACTAAATTGGTGCATCCGTTATGAACTTTGTACTTTGCTATGGAATTCTACCAGGATTGAGTTTACATGCAAAAACTGTCTATTTCAACTAAATTGGTGCATCCGTTATGAACTTTGTACTTTGCTATGGAATTCTACCAGGATTGAGTTTACATGCAAAAACTGTCTATTTCAACTAAATTGGTGCATCCGTTACGAACTTTGTACTTTGCTATGGAATTCTACCAGGATTGAGTTTACATGCAAAAACTGTCTATTTCAACTAAATTGGTGCATCCGTTATGAACTTTGTACTTTGCTATGGAATTCTACCAGGATTGAGTTTACATGCAAAAACTGTCTATTTCAACTAAATTGGTGCATCCGTTATGAACTTTGTACTTTGCTATGGAATTCTACCAGGATTGAGTTTACATGCAAAAACTGTCTATTTGAACTAAATTGGTGCATCCGTTACGAACTTTGTACTTTGCTATGGAATTCTACCAGGATTGAGTTTACATGCAAAAACTGTCTATTTCAACTAAATTGGTGCATCCGTTATGAACTTTGTACTTTGCTATGGAATTCTACCAGGATTGAGTTTACATGCAAAAACTGTCTATTTCAACTAAATTGGTGCATCCGTTATGAACTTTGTACTTTGCTATGGAATTCTACCAGGATTGAGTTTACATGCAAAAACTGTCTATTTCAACTAAATTGGTGCATCCGTTATGAACTTTGTACTTTGCTATGGAATTCTACCAGGATTGAGTTTACATGCAAAAACTGTCTATTTCAACTAAATTGGTGCATCCGTTACGAACTTTGTACTTTGCTATGGAATTCTACCAGGATTGAGTTTACATGCAAAAACTGTCTATTTCAACTAAATTGGTGCATCCGTTATGAACTTTGTACTTTGCTATGGAATTCTACCAGGATTGAGTTTACATGCAAAAACTGTCTATTTCAACTAAATTGGTGCATCCGTTATGAACTTTGTACTTTGCTATGGAATTCTACCAGGATTGAGTTTACATGCAAAAACTGTCTATTTCAACTAAATTGGTGCATCCGTTATGAACTTTGTACTTTGCTATGGAATTCTACCAGGATTGAGTTTACATGCAAAAACTGTCTATTTCAACTAAATTGGTGCATCCGTTACGAACTTTGTACTTTGCTATGGAATTCTACCAGGATTGAGTTTACATGCAAAAACTGTCTATTTCAACTAAATTGGTGCATCCGTTATGAACTTTGTACTTTGCTATGGAATTCTACCAGGATTGAGTTTACATGCAAAAACTGTCTATTTCAACTAAATTGGTGCATCCGTTATGAACTTTGTACTTTGCTATGGAATTCTACCAGGATTGAGTTTACATGCAAAAACTGTCTATTTCAACTAAATTGGTGCATCCGTTATGAACTTTGTACTTTGCTATGGAATTCTACCAGGATTGAGTTTACATGCAAAAACTGTCTATTTCAACTAAATTGGTGCATCCGTTATGAACTTTGTACTTTGCTATGGAATTCTACCAGGATTGAGTTTACATGCAAAAACTGTCTATTTCAACTAAATTGGTGCATCCGTTACGAACTTTGTACTTTGCTATGGAATTCTACCAGGATTGAGTTTACATGCAAAAACTGTCTATTTCAACTAAATTGGTGCTTCCGTTATGAACTTTGTACTTTGCTATGGAATTCTACCAGGATTGAGTTTACATGCAAAAACTGTCTATTTCAACTAAATTGGTGCATCCGTTATGAACTTTGTATTTTGCTATGGAATTCTACCAGGATTGAGTTTACATGCAAAAACTGTCTATTTCAACTAAATTGGTGCATCCGTTATGAACTTTGTACTTTGCTATGGAATTCTACCAGGATTGAGTTTACATGCAAAAACTGTCTATTTCAACTAAATTGGTGCATCCGTTACGAACTTTGTACTTTGCTATGGAATTCTACCAGGATTGAGTTTACATGCAAAAACTGTCTATTTCAACTAAATTGGTGCATCCGTTATGAACTTTGTACTTTGCTATGGAATTCTACCAGGATTGAGTTTACATGCAAAAACTGTCTATTTCAACTAAATTGGTGCATCCAAAACGAACTTTGTACTTTGCTATGGAATTCTACCAGGATTGAGTTTACATGCAAATACTGTCTATTTCAACTAAATTGGTGCATCCGTTACGAACTTTGTACTTTGCTATGGAATTCTACCAGGATTGAGTTTACATGCAAAAACTGTCTATTTCAACTAAATTGGTGCATCCGTTATGAACTTTGTACTTTGCTATGGAATTCTACCAGGATTGAGTTTACATGCAAAAACTGTCTATTTCAACTAAATTGGTGCATCCGTTATGAACTTTGTACTTTGCTATGGAATTCTACCAGGATTGAGTTTACATGCAAAAACTGTCTATTTCAACTAAATTGGTGCATCCGTTATGAACTTTGTACTTTGCTATGGAATTCTACCAGGATTGAGTTTACATGCAAAAACTGTCTATTTCAACTAAATTGGTGCATCCGATACGAACTTTGTACTTTGCTATGGAATTCTACCAGGATTGAGTTTACATGCAAAAACTGTCTATTTCAACTAAATTGGTGCATCCGTTATGAACTTTGTACTTTGCTATGGAATTCTACCAGGATTGAGTTTACATGCAAAAACTGTCTATTTCAACTAAATTGGTGCATCCGATACGAACTTTGTACTTTGCTATGGAATTCTACCAGGATTGAGTTTACATGCAAAAACTGTCTATTTCAACTAAATTGGTGCATCCGATACGAACTTTGTACTTTGCTATGGAATTCTACCAGGATTGAGTTTACATGCAAAAACTGTCTATTTCAACTAAATTGGTGCATCCGTTACGAACTTTGTACTTTGCTATGGAATTCTACCAGGATTGAGTTTACATGCAAAAACTGTCTATTTCAACTAAATTGGTGCATCCGTTATGAACTTTGTACTTTGCTATGGAATTCTACCAGGATTGAGTTTACATGCAAAAACTGTCTATTTCAACTAAATTGGTGCATCCGATACGAACTTTGTACTTTGCTATGGAATTCTACCAGGATTGAGTTTACATGCAAAAACTGTCTATTTCAACTAAATTGGTGCATCCGTTATGAACTTTGTACTTTGCTATGGAATTCTACCAGGATTGAGTTTACATGCAAAAACTGTCTATTTCAACTAAATTGGTGCATCCAAAACGAACTTTGTACTTTGCTATGGAATTCTACCAGGATTGAGTTTACATGCAAAAACTGTCTATTTCAACTAAATTGGTGCATCCGTTACGAACTTTGTACTTTGCTATGGAATTCCACCAGGATTGAGTTTACATGCAAAAACTGTCTATTTCAACTAAATTGGTGCATCCAAAACGAACTTTGTACTTTGCTATGGAATTCTACCAGGATTGAGTTTACATGCAAAAACTGTCTATTTCAACTAAATTGGTGCATCCGTTACGAACTTTGTACTTTGCTATGGAATTCTACCAGGATTGAGTTTACATGCAAAAACTGTCTATTTCAACTAAATTGGTGCATCCAAAACGAACTTTGTACTTTGCTATGGAATTCTACCAGGATTGAGTTTACATGCAAAAACTGTCTATTTCAACTAAATTGGTGCATCCGTTACGAACTTTGTACTTTGCTATGGAATTCTACCAGGATTGAGTTTACATGCAAAAACTGTCTATTTCAACTAAATTGGTGCATCCAAAACGAACTTTGTACTTTGCTATGGAATTCTACCAGGATTGAGTTTACATGCAAAAACTGTCTATTTCAACTAAATTGGTGCATCCAAAACGAACTTTGTACTTTGCTATGGAATTCTACCAGGATTGAGTTTACATGCAAAAACTGTCTATTTCAACTAAATTGGTGCATCCGTTACGAACTTTGTACTTTGCTATGGAATTCTACCAGGATTGAGTTTACATGCAAAAACTGTCTATTTCAACTAAATTGGTGCATCCAAAACGAACTTTGTACTTTGCTATGGAATTCTACCAGGATTGAGTTTACATGCAAAAACTGTCTATTTCAACTAAATTGGTGCATCCAAAACGAACTTTGTATTTTGCTATGGAATTCTACCAGGATTGAGTTTACATGCAAAAACTGTCTATTTCAACTAAATTGGTGCATCCGTTACGAACTTTGTACTTTGCTATGGAATTCTACCAGGATTGAGTTTACATGCAAAAACTGTCTATTTCAACTAAATTGGTGCATCCGTTACGAACTTTGTACTTTGCTATGGAATTCTACCAGGATTGAGTTTACATGCAAAAACTGTCTATTTCAACTAAATTGGTGCATCCAAAACGAACTTTGTACTTTGCTATGGAATTCTACCAGGATTGAGTTTACATGCAAAAACTGTCTATTTCAACTAAATTGGTGCATCCAAAACGAACTTTGTACTTTGCTATGGAATTCTACCAGGATTGAGTTTACATGCAAAAACTGTCTATTTCAACTAAATTGGTGCATCCGTTACGAACTTTGTACTTTGCTATGGAATTCTACCAGGATTGAGTTTACATGCAAAAACTGTCTATTTCAACTAAATTGGTGCATCCGTTACGAACTTTGTACTTTGCTATGGAATTCTACCAGGATTGAGTTTACATGCAAAAACTGTCTATTTCAACTAAATTGGTGCATCCGTTACGAACTTTGTACTTTGCTATGGAATTCTACCAGGATTGAGTTTACATGCAAAAACTGTCTATTTCAACTAAATTGGTGCATCCAAAACGAACTTTGTACTTTGCTATGGAATTCTACCAGGATTGAGTTTACATGCAAAAACTGTCTATTTCAACTAAATTGGTGCATCCGTTACGAACTTTGTACTTTGCTATGGAATTCTACCAGGATTGAGTTTACATGCAAAAACTGTCTATTTCAACTAAATTGGTGCATCCGTTACGAACTTTGTACTTTGCTATGGAATTCTACCAGGATTGAGTTTACATGCAAAAACTGTCTATTTCAACTAAATTGGTGCATCCGTTACGAACTTTGTACTTTGCTATGGAATTCTACCAGGATTGAGTTTACATGCAAAAACTGTCTATTTCAACTAAATTGGTGCATCCGTTACGAACTTTGTACTTTGCTATGGAATTCTACCAGGATTGAGTTTACATGCAAAAACTGTCTATTTCAACTAAATTGGTGCATCCGTTACGAACTTTGTACTTTGCTATGGAATTCTACCAGGATTGAGTTTACATGCAAAAACTGTCTATTTCAACTAAATTGGTGCATCCGTTACGAACTTTGTACTTTGCTATGGAATTCTACCAGGATTGAGTTTACATGCAAAAACTGTCTATTTCAACTAAATTGGTGCATCCGTTACGAACTTTGTACTTTGCTATGGAATTCTACCAGGATTGAGTTTACATGCAAAAACTGTCTATTTCAACTAAATTGGTGCATCCGTTACGAACTTTGTACTTTGCTATGGAATTCTACCAGGATTGAGTTTACATGCAAAAACTGTCTATTTCAACTAAATTGGTGCATCCAAAACGAACTTTGTACTTTGCTATGGAATTCTACCAGGATTGAGTTTACATGCAAAAACTGTCTATTTCAACTAAATTGGTGCATCCGTTACGAACTTTGTACTTTGCTATGGAATTCTACCAGGATTGAGTTTACATGCAAAAACTGTCTATTTCAACTAAATTGGTGCATCCGTTACGAACTTTGTACTTTGCTATGGAATTCTACCAGGATTGAGTTTACATGCAAAAACTGTCTATTTCAACTAAATTGGTGCATCCGTTACGAACTTTGTACTTTGCTATGGAATTCTACCAGGATTGAGTTTACATGCAAAAACTGTCTATTTCAACTAAATTGGTGCATCCAAAACGAACTTTGTACTTTGCTATGGAATTCTACCAGGATTGAGTTTACATGCAAAAACTGTCTATTTCAACTAAATTGGTGCATCCGTTACGAACTTTGTACTTTGCTATGGAATTCTACCAGGATTGAGTTTACATGCAAAAACTGTCTATTTCAACTAAATTGGTGCATCCGTTACGAACTTTGTACTTTGCTATGGAATTCTACCAGGATTGAGTTTACATGCAAAAACTGTCTATTTCAACTAAATTGGTGCATCCGTTACGAACTTTGTACTTTGCTATGGAATTCTACCAGGATTGAGTTTACATGCAAAAACTGTCTATTTCAACTAAATTGGTGCATCCAAAACGAACTTTGTACTTTGCTATGGAATTCTACCAGGATTGAGTTTACATGCAAAAACTGTCTATTTCAACTAAATTGGTGCATCCGTTACGAACTTTGTACTTTGCTATGGAATTCTACCAGGATTGAGTTTACATGCAAAAACTGTCTATTTCAACTAAATTGGTGCATCCGTTACGAACTTTGTACTTTGCTATGGAATTCTACCAGGATTGAGTTTACATGCAAAAACTGTCTATTTCAACTAAATTGGTGCATCCGTTACGAACTTTGTACTTTGCTATGGAATTCTACCAGGATTGAGTTTACATGCAAAAACTGTCTATTTCAACTAAATTGGTGCATCCAAAACGAACTTTGTACTTTGCTATGGAATTCTACCAGGATTGAGTTTACATGCAAAAACTGTCTATTTCAACTAAATTGGTGCATCCAAAACGAACTTTGTACTTTGCTATGGAATTCTACCAGGATTGAGTTTACATGCAAAAACTGTCTATTTCAACTAAATTGGTGCATCCGTTACGAACTTTGTACTTTGCTATGGAATTCTACCAGGATTGAGTTTACATGCAAAAACTGTCTATTTCAACTAAATTGGTGCATCCGTTACGAACTTTGTACTTTGCTATGGAATTCTACCAGGATTGAGTTTACATGCAAAAACTGTCTATTTCAACTAAATTGGTGCATCCGTTACGAACTTTGTACTTTGCTATGGAATTCTACCAGGATTGAGTTTACATGCAAAAACTGTCTATTTCAACTAAATTGGTGCATCCAAAACGAACTTTGTACTTTGCTATGGAATTCTACCAGGATTGAGTTTACATGCAAAAACTGTCTATTTCAACTAAATTGGTGCATCCGTTACGAACTTTGTACTTTGCTATGGAATTCTACCAGGATTGAGTTTACATGCAAAAACTGTCTATTTCAACTAAATTGGTGCATCCGTTACGAACTTTGTACTTTGCTATGGAATTCTACCAGGATTGAGTTTACATGCAAAAACTGTCTATTTCAACTAAATTGGTGCATCCGTTACGAACTTTGTACTTTGCTATGGAATTCTACCAGGATTGAGTTTACATGCAAAAACTGTCTATTTCAACTAAATTGGTGCATCCGTTACGAACTTTGTACTTTGCTATGGAATTCTACCAGGATTGAGTTTACATGCAAAAACTGTCTATTTCAACTAAATTGGTGCATCCGTTACGAACTTTGTACTTTGCTATGGAATTCTACCAGGATTGAGTTTACATGCAAAAACTGTCTATTTCAACTAAATTGGTGCATCCGTTACGAACTTTGTACTTTGCTATGGAATTCTACCAGGATTGAGTTTACATGCAAAAACTGTCTATTTCAACTAAATTGGTGCATCCGTTACGAACTTTGTACTTTGCTATGGAATTCTACCAGGATTGAGTTTACATGCAAAAACTGTCTATTTCAACTAAATTGGTGCATCCGTTACGAACTTTGTACTTTGCTATGGAATTCTACCAGGATTGAGTTTACATGCAAAAACTGTCTATTTCAACTAAATTGGTGCATCCAAAACGAACTTTGTACTTTGCTATGGAATTCTACCAGGATTGAGTTTACATGCAAAAACTGTCTATTTCAACTAAATTGGTGCATCCGTTACGAACTTTGTACTTTGCTATGGAATTCTACCAGGATTGAGTTTACATGCAAAAACTGTCTATTTCAACTAAATTGGTGCATCCGTTACGAACTTTGTACTTTGCTATGGAATTCTACCAGGATTGAGTTTACATGCAAAAACTGTCTATTTCAACTAAATTGGTGCATCCGTTACGAACTTTGTACTTTGCTATGGAATTCTACCAGGATTGAGTTTACATGCAAAAACTGTCTATTTCAACTAAATTGGTGCATCCAAAACGAACTTTGTACTTTGCTATGGAATTCTACCAGGATTGAGTTTACATGCAAAAACTGTCTATTTCAACTAAATTGGTGCATCCGTTACGAACTTTGTACTTTGCTATGGAATTCTACCAGGATTGAGTTTACATGCAAAAACTGTCTATTTCAACTAAATTGGTGCATCCGTTACGAACTTTGTACTTTGCTATGGAATTCTACCAGGATTGAGTTTACATGCAAAAACTGTCTATTTCAACTAAATTGGTGCATCCGTTACGAACTTTGTACTTTGCTATGGAATTCTACCAGGATTGAGTTTACATGCAAAAACTGTCTATTTCAACTAAATTGGTGCATCCAAAACGAACTTTGTACTTTGCTATGGAATTCTACCAGGATTGAGTTTACATGCAAAAACTGTCTATTTCAACTAAATTGGTGCATCCGTTACGAACTTTGTACTTTGCTATGGAATTCTACCAGGATTGAGTTTACATGCAAAAACTGTCTATTTCAACTAAATTGGTGCATCCGTTACGAACTTTGTACTTTGCTATGGAATTCTACCAGGATTGAGTTTACATGCAAAAACTGTCTATTTCAACTAAATTGGTGCATCCGTTACGAACTTTGTACTTTGCTATGGAATTCTACCAGGATTGAGTTTACATGCAAAAACTGTCTATTTCAACTAAATTGGTGCATCCAAAACGAACTTTGTACTTTGCTATGGAATTCTACCAGGATTGAGTTTACATGCAAAAACTGTCTATTTCAACTAAATTGGTGCATCCGTTACGAACTTTGTACTTTGCTATGGAATTCTACCAGGATTGAGTTTACATGCAAAAACTGTCTATTTCAACTAAATTGGTGCATCCAAAACGAACTTTGTACTATGGAATTCTACCAGGATTGAGTTTACATGCAAAAACTGTCTATTTCAACTAAATTGGTGCATCCGTTACGAACTTTGTACTTTGCTATGGAATTCTACCAGGATTGAGTTTACATGCAAAAACTGTCTATTTCAACTAAATTGGTGCATCCGATACGAACTTTGTACTTTGCTATGGAATTCTACCAGGATTGAGTTTACATGCAAAAACTGTCTATTTCAACTAAATTGGTGCATCCGTTATGAACTTTGTACTTTGCTATGGAATTCTACCAGGATTGAGTTTACATGCAAAAACTGTCTATTTCAACTAAATTGGTGCATCCAAAACGAACTTTGTACTTTGCTATGGAATTCTACCAGGATTGAGTTTACATGCAAAAACTGTCTATTTCAACTAAATTGGTGCATCCGTTACGAACTTTGTACTTTGCTATGGAATTCTACCAGGATTGAGTTTACATGCAAAAACTGTCTATTTCAACTAAATTGGTGCATCCAAAACGAACTTTGTACTTTGCTATGGAATTCTACCAGGATTGAGTTTACATGCAAAAACTGTCTATTTCAACTAAATTGGTGCATCCGTTACGAACTTTGTACTTTGCTATGGAATTCTACCAGGATTGAGTTTACATGCAAAAACTGTCTATTTAAACTAAATTGGTGCATCCGTTATGAACTTTGTACTTTGCTATGGAATTCTACCAGGATTGAGTTTACATGCAAAAAACTGTCTATTTCAACTAAATTGGTGCATCCCGTTACGAACTTTGTACTTTGCTATGGAATTCTACCAGGATTGAGTTTACATGCAAAAACTGTCTATTTCAACTAAATTGGTGCATCCAAAAACGAACTTTGTACTTTGCTATGGAATTCTACCAGGATTGAGTTTACATGCAAAAACTGTCTATTTCAACTAAATTGGTGCATCCGTTACGAACTTTGTACTTTGCTATGGAATTCTACCAGGATTGAGTTTACATGCAAAAACTGTCTATTTCAACTAAATTGGTGCATCCGTTATGAACTTTGTACTTTGCTATGGAATTCTACCAGGATTGAGTTTACATGCAAAAACTGTCTATTTCAACTAAATTGGTGCATCCGTTATGAACTTTGTACTTTGCTATGGAATTCTACCAGGATTGAGTTTACATGCAAAAACTGTCTATTTCAACTAAATTGGTGCATCCGTTATGAACTTTGTACTTTGCTATGGAATTCTACCAGGATTGAGTTTACATGCAAAAACTGTCTATTTCAACTAAATTGGTGCATCCGATACGAACTTTGTACTTTGCTATGGAATTCTACCAGGATTGAGTTTACATGCAAAAACTGTCTATTGCAACTAAATTGGTGCATCCGTTATGAACTTTGTACTTTGCTATGGAATTCTACCAGGATTGAGTTTACATGCAAAAACTGTCTATTTCAACTAAATTGGTGCATCCGATACGAACTTTGTACTTTGCTATGGAATTCTACCAGGATTGAGTTTACATGCAAAAACTGTCTATTTCAACTAAATTGGTGCATCCGATACGAACTTTGTACTTTGCTATGGAATTCTACCAGGATTGAGTTTACATGCAAAAACTGTCTATTTCAACTAAATTGGTGCATCCGTTATGAACTTTGTACTTTGCTATGGAATTCTACCAGGATTGAGTTTACATGCAAAAACTGTCTATTTCAACTAAATTGGTGCATCCGTTATGAACTTTGTACTTTGCTATGGAATTCTACCAGGATTGAGTTTACATGCAAAAAACTGTCTATTTCAACTAAATTGGTGCATCCGATACGAACTTTGTACTTTGCTATGGAATTCTACCAGGATTGAGTTTACATGCAAAAACTGTCTATTTCAACTAAATTGGTGCATCCGATACGAACTTTGTACTTTGCTATGGAATTCTACCAGGATTGAGTTTACATGCAAAAACTGTCTATTTCAACTAAATTGGTGCATCCGTTATGAACTTTGTACTTTGCTATGGAATTCTACCAGGATTGAGTTTACATGCAAAAACTGTCTATTTCAACTAAATTGGTGCATCCGATACGAACTTTGTACTTTGCTATGGAATTCTACCAGGATTGAGTTTACATGCAAAAACTGTCTATTTCAACTAAATTGGTGCATCCGATACGAACTTTGTACTTTGCTATGGAATTCTACCAGGATTGAGTTTACATGCAAAAACTGTCTATTTCAACTAAATTGGTGCATCCGATACGAACTTTGTACTTTGCTATGGAATTCTACCAGGATTGAGTTTTACATGCAAAAACTGTCTATTTCAACTAAATTGGTGCATCCGATACGACCTTTGTACTTTGCTATGGAATTCTACCAGGATTGAGTTTACATGCAAAAACTGTCTATTTCAACTAAATTGGTGCACCCGTTACGAACTTTGTACTTTGCTATGGAATTCTACCAGGATTGAGTTTACATGCAAAAACTGTCTATTTCAACTAAATTGGTGCATCCGATACGAACTTTGTACTTTGCTATGGAATTCTACCAGGATTGAGTTTACATGCAAAAACTGTCTATTTCAACTAAATTGGTGCACCCGTTACGACCTTTGTACTTTGCTATGGAATTCTACCAGGATTGAGTTTACATGCAAAAACTGTCTATTTCAACTAAATTGGTGCATCCGATACGAACTTTGTACTTTGCTATGGAATTCTACCAGGATTGAGTTTACATGCAAAAACTGTCTATTTCAACTAAATTGGTGCATCCGATACGAACTTTGTACTTTGCTATGGAATTCTACCAGGATTGAGTTTACATGCAAAAACTGTCTATTTCAACTAAATTGGTGCATCCGATACGAACTTTGTACTTTGCTATGGAATTCTACCAGGATTGAGTTTACATGCAAAAACTGTCTATTTCAACTAAATTGGTGCATCCGTTATGAACTTTGTACTTTGCTATGGAATTCTACCAGGATTGAGTTTACATGCAAAAACTGTCTATTTCAACTAAATTGGTGCATCCGTTATGAACTTTGTACTTTGCTATGGAATTCTACCAGGATTGAGTTTACATGCAAAAACTGTCTATTTCAACTAAATTGGTGCATCCGTTATGAACTTTGTACTTTGCTATGGAATTCTACCAGGATTGAGTTTACATGCAAAAACTGTCTATTTCAACTAAATTGGTGCATCCGATACGAACTTTGTACTTTGCTATGGAATTCTACCAGGATTGAGTTTACATGCAAAAACTGTCTATTTCAACTAAATTGGTGCATCCGTTATGAACTTTGTACTTTGCTATGGAATTCTACCAGGATTGAGTTTACATGCAAAACTGTCTATTTCAACTAAATTGGTGCATCCGATACGAACTTTGTACTTTGCTATGGAATTCTACCAGGATTGAGTTTACATGCAAAAACTGTCTATTTCAACTAAATTGGTGCATCCGTTATGAACTTTGTACTTTGCTATGGAATTCTACCAGGATTGAGTTTACATGCAAAAACTGTCTATTTCAACTAAATTGGTGCATCCGTTATGAACTTTGTACTTTGCTATGGAATTCTACCAGGATTGAGTTTACATGCAAAAACTGTCTATTTCAACTAAATTGGTGCATCCGATACGAACTTTGTACTTTGCTATGGAATTCTACCAGGATTGAGTTTACATGCAAAAACTGTCTATTTCAACTAAATTGGTGCATCCGTTATGAACTTTGTACTTTGCTATGGAATTCTACCAGGATTGAGTTTACATGCAAAAACTGTCTATTTCAACTAAATTGGTGCATCCGATACGAACTTTGTACTTTGCTATGGAATTCTACCAGGATTGAGTTTACATGCAAAAACTGTCTATTTTCAACTAAATTGGTGCATCCGATACGAACTTTGTACTTTGCTATGGAATTCTACCAGGATTGAGTTTACATGCAAAAACTGTCTATTTCAACTAAATTGGTGCATCCGTTATGAACTTTGTACTTTGCTATGGAATTCTACCAGGATTGAGTTTACATGCAAAAACTGTCTATTTCAACTAAATTGGTGCATCCGATACGAACTTTGTACTTTGCTATGGAATTCTACCAGGATTGAGTTTACATGCAAAAACTGTCTATTTCAACTAAATTGGTGCATCCGTTATGAACTTTGTACTTTGCTATGGAATTCTACCAGGATTGAGTTTACATGCAAAAACTGTCTATTTCAACTAAATTGGTGCATCCGATACGAACTTTGTACTTTGCTATGGAATTCTACCAGGATTGAGTTTACATGCAAAAACTGTCTATTTCAACTAAATTGGTGCATCCGTTACGAACTTTGTACTTTGCTATGGAATTCTACCAGGATTGAGTTTACATGCAAAAACTGTCTATTTCAACTAAATTGGTGCATCCGTTATGAACTTTGTACTTTGCTATGGAATTCTACCAGGATTGAGTTTACATGCAAAAACTGTCTATTTCAACTAAATTGGTGCATCCGATACGAACTTTGTACTTTGCTATGGAATTCTACCAGGATTGAGTTTACATGCAAAAACTGTCTATTTCAACTAAATTGGTGCATCCGATACGAACTTTGTACTTTGCTATGGAATTCTACCAGGATTGAGTTTACATGCAAAAACTGTCTATTTCAACTAAATTGGTGCATCCGTTACGAACTTTGTACTTTGCTATGGAATTCTACCAGGATTGAGTTTACATGCAAAAACTGTCTATTTCAACTAAATTGGTGCATCCGTTATGAACTTTGTACTTTGCTATGGAATTCTACCAGGATTGAGTTTACATGCAAAAACTGTCTATTTCAACTAAATTGGTGCATCCGATACGAACTTTGTACTTTGCTATGGAATTCTACCAGGATTGAGTTTACATGCAAAAACTGTCTATTTCAACTAAATTGGTGCATCCGTTATGAACTTTGTACTTTGCTATGGAATTCTACCAGGATTGAGTTTACATGCAAAAACTGTCTATTTCAACTAAATTGGTGCATCCGATACGAACTTTGTACTTTGCTATGGAATTCTACCAGGATTGAGTTTACATGCAAAAACTGTCTATTTCAACTAAATTGGTGCATCCGATACGAACTTTGTACTTTGCTATGGAATTCTACCAGGATTGAGTTTACATGCAAAAACTGTCTATTTCAACTAAATTGGTGCATCCGTTACGAACTTTGTACTTTGCTATGGAATTCTACCAGGATTGAGTTTACATGCAAAAACTGTCTATTTCAACTAAATTGGTGCATCCGTTATGAACTTTGTACTTTGCTATGGAATTCTACCAGGATTGAGTTTACATGCAAAAACTGTCTATTTCAACTAAATTGGTGCATCCGATACGAACTTTGTACTTTGCTATGGAATTCTACCAGGATTGAGTTTACATGCAAAAACTGTCTATTTCAACTAAATTGGTGCATCCGTTATGAACTTTGTACTTTGCTATGGAATTCTACCAGGATTGAGTTTACATGCAAAAACTGTCTATTTCAACTAAATTGGTGCATCCGATACGAACTTTGTACTTTGCTATGGAATTCTACCAGGATTGAGTTTACATGCAAAAACTGTCTATTTCAACTAAATTGGTGCATCCGATACGAACTTTGTACTTTGCTATGGAATTCTACCAGGATTGAGTTTACATGCAAAAACTGTCTATTTCAACTAAATTGGTGCATCCGTTACGAACTTTGTACTTTGCTATGGAATTTTACCAGGATTGAGTTTACATGCAAAAACTGTCTATTTCAACTAAATTGGTGCATCCATTATGAACTTTGTACTTTGCTATGGAATTCTACCAGGATTGAGTTTACATGCAAAAACTGTCTATTTCAACTAAATTGGTGCATCCGATACGAACTTTGTACTTTGCTATGGAATTCTACCAGGATTGAGTTTACATGCAAAAACTGTCTATTTCAACTAAATTGGTGCATCCGATACGAACTTTGTACTTTGCTATGGAATTCTACCAGGATTGAGTTTACATGCAAAAACTGTCTATTTCAACTAAATTGGTGCATCCGTTACGAACTTTGTACTTTGCTATGGAATTCTACCAGGATTGAGTTTACATGCAAAAACTGTCTATTTCAACTAAATTGGTGCATCCGTTATGAACTTTGTACTTTGCTATGGAATTCTACCAGGATTGAGTTTACATGCAAAAACTGTCTATTTCAACTAAATTGGTGCATCCGTTATGAACTTTGTACTTTGCTATGGAATTCTACCAGGATTGAGTTTACATGCAAAAACTGTCTATTTCAACTAAATTGGTGCATCCGATACGAACTTTGTACTTTGCTATGGAATTCTACCAGGATTGAGTTTACATGCAAAAACTGTCTATTTCAACTAAATTGGTGCATCCGTTACGAACTTTGTACTTTGCTATGGAATTCTACCAGGATTGAGTTTACATGCAAAAACTGTCTATTTCAACTAAATTGGTGCATCCGTTATGAACTTTGTACTTTGCTATGGAATTCTACCAGGATTGAGTTTACATGCAAAAACTGTCTATTTCAACTAAATTGGTGCATCCGATACGAACTTTGTACTTTGCTATGGAATTCTACCAGGATTGAGTTTACATGCAAAAACTGTCTATTTCAACTAAATTGGTGCATCCGTTACGAACTTTGTACTTTGCTATGGAATTCTACCAGGATTGAGTTTACATGCAAAAACTGTCTATTTCAACTAAATTGGTGCATCCGATACGAACTTTGTACTTTGCTATGGAATTCTACCAGGATTGAGTTTACATGCAAAAACTGTCTATTTCAACTAAATTGGTGCATCCGTTATGAACTTTGTACTTTGCTATGGAATTCTACCAGGATTGAGTTTACATGCAAAAACTGTCTATTTCAACTAAATTGGTGCATCCGATACGAACTTTGTACTTTGCTATGGAATTCTACCAGGATTGAGTTTACATGCAAAAACTGTCTATTTCAACTAAATTGGTGCATCCGATACGAACTTTGTACTTTGCTATGGAATTCTACCAGGATTGAGTTTACATGCAAAAACTGTCTATTTCAACTAAATTGGTGCATCCGATACGAACTTTGTACTTTGCTATGGAATTCTACCAGGATTGAGTTTACATGCAAAAACTGTCTATTTCAACTAAATTGGTGCATCCGATACGAACTTTGTACTTTGCTATGGAATTCTACCAGGATTGAGTTTACATGCAAAAACTGTCTATTTCAACTAAATTGGTGCATCCGATACGAACTTTGTACTTTGCTATGGAATTCTACCAGGATTGAGTTTACATGCAAAAACTGTCTATTTCAACTAAATTGGTGCATCCGTTATGAACTTTGTACTTTGCTATGGAATTCTACCAGGATTGAGTTTACATGCAAAAACTGTCTATTTCAACTAAATTGGTGCATCCGATACGACCTTTGTACTTTGCTATGGAATTCTACCAGGATTGAGTTTACATGCAAAAACTGTCTATTTCAACTAAATTGGTGCATCCGATACGAACTTTGTACTTTGCTATGGAATTCTACCAGGATTGAGTTTACATGCAAAAACTGTCTATTTCAACTAAATTGGTGCATCCGATACGAACTTTGTACTTTGCTATGGAATTCTACCAGGATTGAGTTTACATGCAAAAACTGTCTATTTCAACTAAATTGGTGCATCCGTTATGAACTTTGTACTTTGCTATGGAATTCTACCAGGATTGAGTTTACATGCAAAAACTGTCTATTTCAACTAAATTGGTGCATCCGATACGACCTTTGTACTTTGCTATGGAATTCTACCAGGATTGAGTTTACATGCAAAAACTGTCTATTTCAACTAAATTGGTGCACCCGTTACGAACTTTGTACTTTGCTATGGAATTCTACCAGGATTGAGTTTACATGCAAAAACTGTCTATTTCAACTAAATTGGTGCATCCGTTATGAACTTTGTACTTTGCTATGGAATTCTACCAGGATTGAGTTTACATGCAAAAACTGTCTATTTCAACTAAATTGGTGCATCCGTTATGAACTTTGTACTTTGCTATGGAATTCTACCAGGATTGAGTTTACATGCAAAAACTGTCTATTTCAACTAAATTGGTGCATCCGTTATGAACTTTGTACTTTGCTATGGAATTCTACCAGGATTGAGTTTACATGCAAAAACTGTCTATTTCAACTAAATTGGTGCATCCGTTATGAACTTTGTACTTTGCTATGGAATTCTACCAGGATTGAGTTTACATGCAAAAACTGTCTATTTCAACTAAATTGGTGCATCCGATACGAACTTTGTACTTTGCTATGGAATTCTACCAGGATTGAGTTTACATGCAAAAACTGTCTATTTCAACTAAATTGGTGCATCCGTTATGAACTTTGTACTTTGCTATGGAATTCTACCAGGATTGAGTTTACATGCAAAAACTGTCTATTTCAACTAAATTGGTGCATCCGATACGAACTTTGTACTTTGCTATGGAATTCTACCAGGATTGAGTTTACATGCAAAAACTGTCTATTTCAACTAAATTGGTGCATCCGTTATGAACTTTGTACTTTGCTATGGAATTCTACCAGGATTGAGTTTACATGCAAAAACTGTCTATTTCAACTAAATTGGTGCATCCGTTATGAACTTTGTACTTTGCTATGGAATTCTACCAGGATTGAGTTTACATGCAAAAACTGTCTATTTCAACTAAATTGGTGCATCCGATACGAACTTTGTACTTTGCTATGGAATTCTACCAGGATTGAGTTTACATGCAAAAACTGTCTATTTCAACTAAATTGGTGCATCCGTTATGAACTTTGTACTTTGCTATGGAATTCTACCAGGATTGAGTTTACATGCAAAAACTGTCTATTTCAACTAAATTGGTGCATCCGATACGAACTTTGTACTTTGCTATGGAATTCTACCAGGATTGAGTTTACATGCAAAAACTGTCTATTTCAACTAAATTGGTGCATCCGATACGAACTTTGTACTTTGCTATGGAATTCTACCAGGATTGAGTTTACATGCAAAAACTGTCTATTTCAACTAAATTGGTGCATCCGTTACGAACTTTGTACTTTGCTATGGAATTCTACCAGGATTGAGTTTACATGCAAAAACTGTCTATTTCAACTAAATTGGTGCATCCGTTATGAACTTTGTACTTTGCTATGGAATTCTACCAGGATTGAGTTTACATGCAAAAACTGTCTATTTCAACTAAATTGGTGCATCCGTTATGAACTTTGTACTTTGCTATGGAATTCTACCAGGATTGAGTTTACATGCAAAAACTGTCTATTTCAACTAAATTGGTGCATCCGATACGAACTTTGTACTTTGCTATGGAATTCTACCAGGATTGAGTTTACATGCAAAAACTGTCTATTTCAACTAAATTGGTGCATCCGTTATGAACTTTGTACTTTGCTATGGAATTCTACCAGGATTGAGTTTACATGCAAAAACTGTCTATTTCAACTAAATTGGTGCATCCGATACGAACTTTGTACTTTGCTATGGAATTCTACCAGGATTGAGTTTACATGCAAAAACTGTCTATTTCAACTAAATTGGTGCATCCGATACGAACTTTGTACTTTGCTATGGAATTCTACCAGGATTGAGTTTACATGCAAAAAACTGTCTATTTCAACTAAATTGGTGCATCCGTTACGAACTTTGTACTTTGCTATGGAATTCTACCAGGATTGAGTTTACATGCAAAAACTGTCTATTTCAACTAAATTGGTGCATCCGTTATGAACTTTGTACTTTGCTATGGAATTCTACCAGGATTGAGTTTACATGCAAAAACTGTCTATTTCAACTAAATTGGTGCATCCGATACGAACTTTGTACTTTGCTATGGAATTCTACCAGGATTGAGTTTACATGCAAAAACTGTCTATTTCAACTAAATTGGTGCATCCGTTATGAACTTTGTACTTTGCTATGGAATTCTACCAGGATTGAGTTTACATGCAAAAACTGTCTATTTCAACTAAATTGGTGCATCCGATACGAACTTTGTACTTTGCTATGGAATTCTACCAGGATTGAGTTTACATGCAAAAACTGTCTATTTCAACTAAATTGGTGCATCCGATACGAACTTTGTACTTTGCTATGGAATTCTACCAGGATTGAGTTTACATGCAAAAACTGTCTATTTCAACTAAATTGGTGCATCCGTTACGAACTTTGTACTTTGCTATGGAATTCTACCAGGATTGAGTTTACATGCAAAAACTGTCTATTTCAACTAAATTGGTGCATCCATTATGAACTTTGTACTTTGCTATGGAATTCTACCAGGATTGAGTTTACATGCAAAAACTGTCTATTTCAACTAAATTGGTGCATCCGATACGAACTTTGTACTTTGCTATGGAATTCTACCAGGATTGAGTTTACATGCAAAAACTGTCTATTTCAACTAAATTGGTGCATCCGTTATGAACTTTGTACTTTGCTATGGAATTCTACCAGGATTGAGTTTACATGCAAAAACTGTCTATTTCAACTAAATTGGTGCATCCGATACGAACTTTGTACTTTGCTATGGAATTCTACCAGGATTGAGTTTACATGCAAAAACTGTCTATTTCAACTAAATTGGTGCATCCGATACGAACTTTGTACTTTGCTATGGAATTCTACCAGGATTGAGTTTACATGCAAAAACTGTCTATTTCAACTAAATTGGTGCATCCGTTATGAACTTTGTACTTTGCTATGGAATTCTACCAGGATTGAGTTTACATGCAAAAACTGTCTATTTCAACTAAATTGGTGCATCCGATACGACCTTTGTACTTTGCTATGGAATTCTACCAGGATTGAGTTTACATGCAAAAACTGTCTATTTCAACTAAATTGGTGCATCCGTTACGAACTTTGTACTTTGCTATGGAATTCTACCAGGATTGAGTTTACATGCAAAAACTGTCTATTTCAACTAAATTGGTGCATCCGTTATGAACTTTGTACTTTGCTATGGAATTCTACCAGGATTGAGTTTACATGCAAAAACTGTCTATTTCAACTAAATTGGTGCATCCGATACGAACTTTGTACTTTGCTATGGAATTCTACCAGGATTGAGTTTACATGCAAAAACTGTCTATTTCAACTAAATTGGTGCATCCGATACGAACTTTGTACTTTGCTATGGAATTCTACCAGGATTGAGTTTACATGCAAAAACTGTCTATTTCAACTAAATTGGTGCATCCGATACGAACTTTGTACTTTGCTATGGAATTCTACCAGGATTGAGTTTACATGCAAAAACTGTCTATTTCAACTAAATTGGTGCATCCGTTATGAACTTTGTACTTTGCTATGGAATTCTACCAGGATTGAGTTTACATGCAAAAACTGTCTATTTCAACTAAATTGGTGCATCCGATACGAACTTTGTACTTTGCTATGGAATTCTACCAGGATTGAGTTTACATGCAAAAACTGTCTATTTCAACTAAATTGGTGCATCCGATACGACCTTTGTACTTTGCTATGGAATTCTACCAGGATTGAGTTTACATGCAAAAACTGTCTATTTCAACTAAATTGGTGCATCCGTTACGAACTTTGTACTTTGCTATGGAATTCTACCAGGATTGAGTTTACATGCAAAAACTGTCTATTTCAACTAAATTGGTGCATCCGTTATGAACTTTGTACTTTGCTATGGAATTCTACCAGGATTGAGTTTACATGCAAAAACTGTCTATTTCAACTAAATTGGTGCATCCGTTATGAACTTTGTACTTTGCTATGGAATTCTACCAGGATTGAGTTTACATGCAAAAACTGTCTATTTCAACTAAATTGGTGCATCCGTTATGAACTTTGTACTTTGCTATGGAATTCTACCAGGATTGAGTTTACATGCAAAAACTGTCTATTTCAACTAAATTGGTGCATCCGATACGAACTTTGTACTTTGCTATGGAATTCTACCAGGATTGAGTTTACATGCAAAAACTGTCTATTTCAACTAAATTGGTGCATCCGTTATGAACTTTGTACTTTGCTATGGAATTCTACCAGGATTGAGTTTACATGCAAAAACTGTCTATTTCAACTAAATTGGTGCATCCGATACGAACTTTGTACTTTGCTATGGAATTCTACCAGGATTGAGTTTACATGCAAAAACTGTCTATTTCAACTAAATTGGTGCATCCGTTACGAACTTTGTACTTTGCTATGGAATTCTACCAGGATTGAGTTTACATGCAAAAACTGTCTATTTCAACTAAATTGGTGCATCCGTTATGAACTTTGTACTTTGCTATGGAATTCTACCAGGATTGAGTTTACATGCAAAAACTGTCTATTTCAACTAAATTGGTGCATCCGTTATGAACTTTGTACTTTGCTATGGAATTCTACCAGGATTGAGTTTACATGCAAAAACTGTCTATTTCAACTAAATTGGTGCATCCGTTACGAACTTTGTACTTTGCTATGGAATTCTACCAGGATTGAGTTTACATGCAAAAACTGTCTATTGCAACTAAATTGGTGCATCCGTTATGAACTTTGTACTTTGCTATGGAATTCTACCAGGATTGAGTTTACATGCAAAAACTGTCTATTTCAACTAAATTGGTGCATCCGTTACGAACTTTGTACTTTGCTATGGAATTCTACCAGGATTGAGTTTACATGCAAAAACTGTCTATTTCAACTAAATTGGTGCATCCGATACGATTTTTGTACTTTGCTATGGAATTCTACCAGGATTGAGTTTACATGCAAAAACTGTCTATTTCAACTAAATTGGTGCATCCGATACGAACTTTGTACTTTGCTATGGAATTCTACCAGGATTGAGTTTACATGCAAAAACTGTCTATTTCAACTAAATTGGTGCATCCGTTACGAACTTTGTACTTTGCTATGGAATTCTACCAGGATTGAGTTTACATGCAAAAACTGTCTATTTCAACTAAATTGGTGCATCCGTTATGAACTTTGTACTTTGCTATGGAATTCTACCAGGATTGAGTTTACATGCAAAAACTGTCTATTTCAACTAAATTGGTGCATCCGTTATGAACTTTGTACTTTGCTATGGAATTCTACCAGGATTGAGTTTACATGCAAAAACTGTCTATTTCAACTAAATTGGTGCATCCGTTACGAACTTTGTACTTTGCTATGGAATTCTACCAGGATTGAGTTTACATGCAAAAACTGTCTATTTCAACTAAATTCGTGCATCCGATACGAACTTTGTACTTTGCTATGGAATTCTACCAGGATTGAGTTTACATGCAAAAACTGTCTATTTCAACTAAATTGGTGCATCCGATACGAACTTTGTACTTTGCTATGGAATTCTACCAGGATTGAGTTTACATGCAAAAACTGTCTATTTCAACTAAATTGGTGCATTCCGTTACGAACTTTGTACTTTGCTATGGAATTCTACCAGGATTGAGTTTACATGCAAAAACTGTCTATTTCAACTAAATTGGTGCATCCGATACGAACTTTGTACTTTGCTATGGAATTCTACCAGGATTGAGTTTACATGCAAAAACTGTCTATTTCAACTAAATTGGTGCATCCGATACGAACTTTGTACTTTGCTATGGAATTCTACCAGGATTGAGTTTACATGCAAAAACTGTCTATTTCAACTAAATTGGTGCATCCGTTACGAACTTTGTACTTTGCTATGGGAATTCTACCAGGATTGAGTTTACATGCAAAAACTGTCTATTTCAACTAAATTGGTGCATCCGTTATGAACTTTGTACTTTGCTATGGAATTCTACCAGGATTGAGTTTACATGCAAAAACTGTCTATTTCAACTAAATTGGTGCATCCGATATGAACTTTGTACTTTGCTATGGAATTCTACCAGGATTGAGTTTACATGCAAAAACTGTCTATTTCAACTAAATTCGTGCATCCGATACGAACTTTGTACTTTGCTATGGAATTCTACCAGGATTGAGTTTACATGCAAAAACTGTCTATTTCAACTAAATTGGTGCATCCGATACGAACTTTGTACTTTGCTATGGAATTCTACCAGGATTGAGTTTACATGCAAAAACTGTCTATTTCAACTAAATTGGTGCATCCGTTACGAACTTTGTACTTTGCTATGGAATTCTACC